>NC_143072.1:6062500-6337500 GCF_052426305.1 Pelodiscus sinensis | reverse complement strand
GAAATCAAAACTCAAATGGCAACAGCAGGAAGGATAAACCCATAATGTCACCTTGGTGATTTTCTGCAGCATTTCTCTCCATACTGCAGAAATATCCCTGAGTAAAGAGAACCGATGCTCAGGTGCTGCAAATGCTAACCCGTACAATTTTAATTGTTGCAGTAGAAGTATGCCATTATTTCCAAATGCCATTCAAAATCCATGGGTCCCACTTCGACAAGCTGCATACGCATCTACCTGACTTTCAGCATGAAATGAAGTCGATAAGACTAACTTGCTCACTGTAAAGCACACGTTTGCTAATATGGAGTCTTAACACCCCGAATATATTGCTCGGCACACATTTATACTAGTTTATGCTTGTGCAACCACATTAACTTCAGTGGAATGATGGATAATATACACCAGTGTGATGCCAAAATCAGATGCATGGTGTCCTATGTATTTATCAGCTGATTTTCCCCATCATTTCATCACTATTACATTTTAAAACTACCAATTTTGCAGTCAGTGCCGTGGTGCTCATTAAAATGGCTAATAATGATCGAGAAAGGAGTCAGGTGCTGTCTAAGAATTGTCATTTAATTTATAGTACCAGTACTACAAGGCATGGGTGGACAAGCTTTCTCTGCTGGGCCCTCAAGCCAGCAGTTATTACTATTTAGCACTGCCTGATACTACCAGTCACTAGAGGACAAGACCTGTGGTGGTTTGTCATGTATGCTGCCCATCATAATATGGGTCATAGGGTCAGTATGGATCAAGCTCCATTGGAAAGCATTATACAAACGCACACACACACAAAGATGATCCCTGCCTGGAAAATAGTTCTGGAAGAACCAGTTGAAGGGATACAAGGATTCTCCGTGAGGACTCAGTTCTTGGTATTGGGGGCGGGGGGAGATGGAAGGGAGTAGTAGCTACTGACGCAGTGGTAACAGCCAGAGTCCCGAGCCCTTTAAATTGCCAACAGAGTGCATGGCCCTGAGGGCTGGTTGCCCCAGCTCTGCCCCTTCTGCCTGAGACCCCATCTCTTCCTGGGGTACGGAGCCAGACCCCAAGACCTTGCCTAGGATTGGTCCCCAATGAAGGGTGCCAAACAAAAGTGTGAGTTATGGAGGGCATGGTTGGATGGATTTTTAAGTATTACCTGGCCCAAACATACCCATCGAAAAGCCCAAGAGTCTTGCAGTCTTCAGAAGAATGCAAACAAGCCGTCTTATCCTTTCAGCGCAAGACAACAGCATGCATTTCAAAAAAGGAGAGGTGCCATTTTTATTCCTTCCAGAATCCCCAGGGATCTCATGCAACGAGTTAAATAACTCGCAGGGCCAGAAAGTCCACGAGCCTGGTCGATCAACAGCAGCTGCAAACTGAGCTTTATCACCTTGTCCCGTAAAAGAAACCAACCCTCCTATTTAAGAAGCAAGGAGTAATTTAGTGTCGATTCTGGTCTACCCGTGGAGAAAAAGGCACCAATCATGTGAAGCAGATTTGTGGGTTAAACTCCCCAAACTCACTGTGCTTTGGACCAAAGTAGGATTGGAACAATATTTACGGTAGGATCATCTCTTGTGCTCCTCAAAAGGACAATCTCCATGTAACACGGCTTTTGAAAAAGAAAGACTGCCCCCCACCCATTCTTTGCTAATTGCTCTAGAAAGATATCATGGCCGGGGAGGCCAGGGGAGAGCCAAATAACCAGCTATCGCACATGGCAATCTGTTAAAAATAGTTCAGATGGGTTTAGGTTTAAGCCTTTATCTCAGCGGCTGACCTTGCTAATACAGTATGTAGATCTCTTGCCAGCTAATCGGCGGACTGTAAAGCATGGTTTCAAGCTGTGGGCAATGATCTGTAACAGGAATGAATGAGTGGGTTTTAGCAGCCAGGATCTGTAGCCTACTATCTGTATCTGACAGCTGTCACCCTCTCTACAGAGGCCAACGCCTAGCCCTTCATTTAAAAGCAGCATGGCTGATCAGATTACTAGGACAGTGTGTCAGAACTGACGGCACTGAACTAGAGAGACAGAAAGTAAATCTATAAATAGCCGTTCTGCTTGCCTCCATGAACCAGTGAAGGGTAACCAATACTGAACAGCAAATGCAATGTTTAGTCTCTGAAATCCATGGAATACAGTGCCTGCCAGATCAGAAAACACTGCATTTCGATAGAAGGTAATGGAAAGGAAGCTTTATGAGCAAGAGTTTACAAGAGTCACATTCTTGGCACTGGTGATGGCTGGAGCCACAGTAGTTGGTCTGAATCCACTTTACAATGTAAGAAGGCTCTTGGTCCTCCAGGCACGGCAAGCAACATAACACACTCGCCTTACTGCATTGCGCAAACAGCGTTCCAAAGGCTAGTCAATGCATAGGGAACCCTGGTTTTGAAATATATGCCGTGGTGATATCAGAGCCTCTCCATTTGATATCTATGCTATATGTCAGCTGAGTCTGCAGCTAGAATGGCTGAGCTCTGGAGGTATCTCAGGGATAGGCTGTGGTGCTAGCAAAGCTTAGGTACTGGACAGCGGTGAGTCCTGCCTGACATTTTATTGTGTAAACTTAAAAAGCAACAAATGGTCTGGTAGCACTTTAAAGACGAACAAAACACGTCGATGGGATCGTGAGCTTTCGTGGGCACAGTCCGCCTCTTCAGATGAAGTATGTACCAATTCTTCCTACAACATTCATCGCTCTTGGAGGTTTCCTCTGATAAAACCAGGACGTCACAACATTTGTAAACAGCCGTGGAAAAACAGCCCTGAGGTCAGCATGAGGAACAGGGAGGGTGCTTGTTTACAATGGTATCATGAGCTAAGCAGCAGAAAATGGGGATGAGCAGAACTTGCTTTTAAAGCACACAAATCTTCCGGAGGCAACAGAAAGTTAGATCTCGTACCGCCATGCCAAATGCCACCCCAGGGGATACAGCAGGACAAGGAGAGGTTCCATTCTACACTACAACAACGCAACCGTATCAGAGGACCTGGCTGAAAACACATGCTATTTTTCTTGCAGCATGGAGAGGGCATGTTAATCATATATCTGAGGAGAGGTGTCCATTATGCCAATCTAAATACAACCTTCCCACCCATCTTGCCCAGGTATATCCTTAGGGGCCCATCCTCATGGAGCCCTACGCAGTCCTATTAAACTGGGCCCTCTGTGCCCAATGGCAGCCAGGAAGGGGGGATGGTTTTTGGAGATGTGATTTTATAATCTTCAGCAACACATTAATGAAATATTGCTAAAGCAAAGTTCAAATTAAGGTCCTGTAGAGCAGGAGTCTCCCAACCTTTTGAATGTGTCAGTCCAGGATCTACCTCAAACCCAAATACCCCTGCCCTGCCCCTTCTTCGAGGCCCTGCCCCACCCCTTTGCCAAGGCCCCGCCCTCCTCGCTCTATGAAGATGGGGTACAGGGGAGTGGGAGAGAGTGACATCAGTGCCCCCTGCCTCTGTTTCCCCCACCTGCACAACAAGCAGGAGGCTCCCAGGGGCAGTTCTGAGGCTCTGGGCAGGAGCAGAAGGGCAGTGGGAGGTGGGGCAGCTGAAGTGCCTCCTGGCCAATCCAGTTAGGATCCCCTGTCAGAGGCTCCAAGATCTACCGGTAGATCTCGATCGACTGGTTGGTGACCCCTGCAGGGTAGAGTAACACAGTAAATTCAGAAACTGACATTATATATCTGGGGTTGGCAAATGTCTGTTCAATGGTGTAATTACCACGCGAATGGCTCTTTCACAGGCTCAGGGTTCTGCTAATAGCTCTGGCAGGCGTTTTCACTTTTAAGTTAACTAGATCCTCTGTCAGATCATAAGAGGAAGCAGCCACAGAACAGGGATAGGAAGAGGCAGGTGGGTGGACATTAAGACCCAGAGGTGCTTCCAGTTTTCAGTGCCCTCCACCACTGCATATAGGCAACAACAGCTGTGATCCTGCCTACGGTCACATAGAGCGTCACTCGCCCCCACTAGCTATCACACCAGCTACACTGTCACGGAGTGCTTCACTATTGGCCCCATCGTCCCCCCCGCGCCTCAACACGCACTGTGAATCGGGGGGAGGAAAATGCTGCACACACAGCACAGGCATATGGATAATGGAGTCTCATCCCGGGCAGGAAAGGTTCTAGGTGGATCTCTTCCTTCAGTCTTCCTCACCTCCCAGCCCTCAATGCACTGCAAGCAATGCAGCACAAAATGATAGCACACAAAACTGGCCCGGAGTCTGATAGTTACTGTTACAAACCAATATGCACACCTGACCTATTCCAACCAATAGAGGGCAGCACACAAGCTAATTACAACCTGTTCCTGTAGCACCAGAGGCCCATAGGATAGATAAACCCCAATACACCCACAAGCACCTTATGAAACAGAAAGCACCGAGAGCCAGCAAACGAGAATCCAGACTGCACTATCCACAGAAGATGAGGGCCAGATCAAAGTTTATCCACTGTGGCAGTTCTCAGGATAGGAATTCAGCAATGCACAGGCCTTGCACGGGGCTGAATTTCACCAACCGTTAGTCACTTATTTTGTCACCGTGTTTCGAATTGAATGTGCCGCTTAAGAACCCTGTCACATTGCAACTTCTAGCAGCTGGCTCCCTCCCATTCATCTACGAACCAGGGAGAGCCAGCACCAGCAATCTCATCCAATCCCACCAACATCTATCAGCTCTGACCTGGAGGGATTGCCCCAGGGACAAGGGGTTAGTTGAGTGACCGAGAGGCTCGTCTGTGCTCAGTCTCCTTGCCAAGACTGTCATCAGGCATGCCAAGTGCAGTGGTGGATTTGTAATGTGTACACCTGTCTGTGAGAAACTGGGCTGACCCCCAATGGACCCATTTCATGCAGGTTACTGAACAGCCATGAGAAGGCAATGACTCCGAGTGTGGCTGCAAACCAGCGACCTACATTTCCAACCCCCTGAGCCACCCAAGTCCCCCACCGTTTCTCATTAGTAACAGATTCTTATTTATTTCAGATAGTCAGTGACTCCTGCCAATAGACAGCACACTCCTAATTAAAAGCTGGCTTCTTTCATAACCTACAAAGTGCTATCTCCACCTCTGCCCCAATATAGAGAGAGAACATGAGTTTTTTCCCGTGGCTGAGTTTGTCCTCCATTTGAAGACATTCAACAGACAAACAGATAAAAAAAAAAAAGACAAGCATGAAGCAACAAAGTCTGAAGGACGTTCAACATTTATGCTGTGTGCTCACAGAATATCACCAGAGACTTTCCACAGGCATAAAGGTTTTCTTAATACAGGGTCTCACTGGCCAATTGGAGCAAATCATGTACACACCAATATTTTGCTCCTGGCAACACCTTAAACCCACAGTTAGGCAGGTGTAGAGATTGCAGTGGCCTTGAAACGGTAGCACAGTTTATACATGGTATGCACATCTTTGAGGATTTGGAGAAATCTACAAGGGATCTAATGCTTTTCCACCTATTGACATTTACAAAGCAGTTTAAATCATGCATGAGAAGCCTCAGGCTCATGTAGTTCACAAAACATAACTCTGCGCTCCCAGGGAATTTAAGCTGACCAATGCTCTTTATTAGAACCGACAGTGAAAGACAGCTATTGCAAATCTGTACAAGAAATGAAGTACAAAGATGACAGTCTTAATGCCAGTGGATATATTATGTAGATTACTTGACTCCAGTCTTGCTTGTTAAATAAGTTTCATGCTTATTCCTCTCCCCCCCTTAGGACATATCCTCCCTGGCTTTGTCAAGGGAGCTGTTCCCTAAATTCCTTGATCAATCATCTGCTTTTCAGGACTTTAGACATGCTGAGTTAGCTCTGTAGATGAGGCAGTGGTGCTTAAGGAGTGGAAAACAGTTACATCTTTCACCTAACAGCACAGAGGTGCCAGGCATGTTAACGATTAATATTTTTAAAACTTAATGGCTGTTTTGTCAATGAAAGTTTAAAAGATGTGTTATAAGGAATCCATCTCTGACAGGTCAATTGCAAGTCATTTTGCAACTGTGAATCCCAAGTCCACATCAAATATGTGGGCAAATTTTTAAAAAAAATTAAAAATGGGGCAAATTTTTGAGGCATTGACTTGAGTTTTGTTCCATTCCCACTCAAATAAAACTCAAGTGGCACTGATTTACACTAAATACGAATCTGCCCCTAACAAAGCCAATGGAAACTTTGCCTTGATTGAGTAAAAGACTATGTACCACGTAGCTCTTATGACAGATGCACGTGGGCCTGCGCTCTGTGGCTGGTGTGTGGGGGAGGGGGGCAAATCTGACGTTTTTTTCTCGAACAGCGAGGTGGTCCAGCCTCTCTACAGATGAATAATTATTCACACTGACTTCACATACAGCTTAAAAGGGAATTAAGTGGTGCAGTCAGTGGCAGATTTATACATGGATCCACAGGGCTCATGCCCAAGGGCCCCAGCCAATTTGGGGGACCCCACAGGAGCACTGGAACCTTTGCAGAAGTTGTGGGGCCACAGGAACTCTGTCTCCTGATCCTCTTCTGGCCGGGCCAAAAACCAGTGCAGGGCCACCCTGAGGGTATATCTAGACTACACCTCTCTGTCGACAGAGAGATGTAGATTAGGCAGGTCGAAATTGCTAATGAAGCAGGGATTTAAATAGCCCGTGCTTCATTAGCATAAATATGGCCGCTGCTTTTTTTCGAAATGGAGATTTTTCGAAAAAAAGCGGCAGTCTAGACACGGATAATGAGGTTTATAGGATCTTTTGAAAAAGGGGTTATTTTTCGAAAGATCCGCATCTAGACTGCTGCTTTTTTTTTTAAAAAAAAGCTCAGTTTTGAAAAAAGCAGCGGCTATGTTTATGCTAATGAAGCACGGGATATTTAAATCCCTGCTTCATTAGCAATTTCAACATGCCTAATCTACATCTCTCTGTCGACAGAGAGGTGTAGTGTAGACACAGCGTGAGAGTCACCCTGGCAGCTTGGGGAGCCCTAGGTCCTCCAACTGTCTTGGACCCCACCTGTGTGAGTAGTCTCTCTGCAGAGGGGTGAAATTTCCTTCTTTAATGAACACTCAGCTGCATACTTCCAATACACCCATTTGTGTACAAACTTACCAGTGTGAAAGGTCTGCCGTCTAGTTGGCTAAGGGGCTACAGAAGGATTCACTCTTGTTGTTTGTTTATATTTATACATCTGCTTAAAGCACTCCATAATGAACACTGAATAGTGGCTGAGTTGGTTTTTTTTTTTTGCAAATACAGAAATAAAAATATCTTAAACGCTTTTTAAAATCTTGAACCATAAATACATATATTTTCAAAGCTAAACAGAAAGAAACTGAACTGGATCTCTCAGAATTATCAGAGGAAATCTGCCTTAACAGCTAGGTTCCAAGCTTGGTTACATCAGTCTAAAGCTAAAGTCACTCTAGTTAAACCGGAAGATTGTAGAGAGAATTTGACTCTAGGGTCTACAAAAGTACGCCAGGGATGGGAGGGAACTCTTGCACAATTTACAGACACAAACAGACATGCTGCTTGACTAAATGAAGATCATTGCCTAGTAGTCTATACCGTCAGCATCACAGAATTGCCAACAGCAACTTGGGATCACTGCTGCTGCTAATGCAAGCTAGAAAGCAGAAACTGATGTAGAGTCACTAGCATAAAGAGAATGACTATTTCCTGCATCGTACTGCCAAGGTTTTTCTTGAACACACTCTAAAGCCTTGTCTACACTTACCAGCACTGATGATCTACTTCAGCCACGCAAATAACATCGCTGATGTCAACATACTCACCGTGGCATCTTTTGTGCAGTAAGGTTGGTGAGGGCTGCTCTCCCACCGACGTTGGCTACTCTTCTCATTTTGGTGGAGTTCTAGCATCGATGAGAGCATCGATTTATCGTGTTTAAGCAGATGTGATAAATCACCAGCCGGTGATAGATCATTGCAGTGTCCATCCACCACATAATGTAGACAAGGCCTACCCTTTTCCAAAGTGTACTGTAGAAGAATAAGCTATCCATAATCTCAGGTGGGCTAGAGGGATTTCATTTACAATCTATTTTCCTTACTGATCACCAGATGAAGTGCAAACATAAAGCGGGTTCTCAATAGAGACTTTTGGAAAGTCCAGCATTCCAATCCATCTCTAGTTCTCCAGGAATTACGGTTAGATCGCACGGATCATGGCATACGGAATATGAACCAATGCTCATGGAAATCAAAAGAAAGATACTTGTTGACTTCAATGGGTGCAAGATCAGGACCTGAAATAGAATGAAATACTCAAATTCTCAGGTTGAGTACATTTTGCCTGTGCATGTCTGTAGATGTTTTACTGCACCCGTTGCCAGACTTTGCTAAAATCCCTTTGCCATGGATACTGCAGCTCTCACATTAAAAAGCGATCCCATCAGGTCAGAATCAAGTTATTTGTAATAACTTTTTACAAATCACAGGCTAATTTAATCAGCAATAGTAATTCTTTAGCCATATTGACGATGCTTGCACTCATGCATATGCTTGGGTTTTCAAATTGTGTATCATGGTTGTTCAACATACAAATTAATATAAATATGAATATATAAACCTATATGCTATAGAGAGACAGCGAGAGAAAATCAATAAATAGTTTTGAATCTGCCACAGGTTTTCATAAATTAAAAATAATTGCTTCAGCAAAGCTAGTAAGTATCAGTTTGCATCAAAGAGAATTAATATACTAACAATAAACAAAGCAATCGAATATTTATTTTGTACACACAGGGACAGATAAAAAAAGACAGGCTAGTCTAACAAGTGAATATAGATGATCTGTCATATTCATAAATGAACCTGGGGCGCTGGCAATGGAATAAAAGTGAGGTAGCGTGACAACCCATAATCCACCAAATAAACATCTGTAATTCTCTTATGTGCTTCATAAACATCTTGCACTTCAAAATCTTAATGTTGAACAAGTTATGTGATGTAAAAAAAATGACAAGCAAGGAAATCATATTGGGATGGGGGTGGGGGAGAGAAATCCAATTGTGATATCTACCCAAATCACAAACAATATTAAGCTAACGAACCTAAAGTTGCCCACTGGTTTATACATTATCTCTCACTCCGTGTTAAGAACAAAACAAAAGCTAAAAACAGAACAGAGGGTTTCAATACTAAGCATAAAATATTTTGCAAAAGAAGAAGAAAAAAGTCATGTTTCAGCAAAAATAAAAAAAAATCTGTAAGCAGCTTTCTAGAACCCATAGTAGTTAAACTTTGTGAAAACATAGCATGATATGCAATAAGCCAAGATCATTTATCTTAAATGGTCTGCAATTACATTTTTAAGGGCAGAACACCTGCTTTACTGAGGGAATATACATAAGCAGTACTTTTTTCTGCTATAATTAAGAGAGTAAATTGTGCTTCACATTTCTTTCATTTCCAGGTCTTTGAGTTTACATGGGGTGCAGATCACACTGAGATGGACTCTGTAAAGTGACAGGCCCTGGACGTGTCTGGAGACTAACATTTCTCTTAATCTACTGTCTAGTAGATCAATAGAGACACAATCTAAGCTTCAGTGTAGTGTCAATCCTCTTTGGGAACAGCTCTCTTTAGGAGAAGACACGACCATTCCCGCTCCACAGAAGGATAGAGCTGAACAGAGCACAACAAAATTATTCCATTGTAGTAAAATGAGAGCTTGAAACATAAGCCCATGTATCACAGGCCTGGTATGAGACCTAAGGCCTAGGCCACAATGGTCAAGCCTTTGCCCATATAAAACAAAGTTTAACTGTGAGCAAGAGGCAGGCCCTGCTCTCAGAACTTAGCAAGCACAGGACCAATATTACAAAAACACTCATATCTAAGAGGTACTAGGAACAGGGCATACACACACTCCAGAGGGATGGTAACAGAACACCTCTTTAAGAAACATCCTGGTACCAACACACTCCCCATATAACAAGGGCTTATTGACCCAGACTCAGGACAGGATCTGAAACAACAGCATGGTGGATAAAAAGGTTTTGGTTAAATCAGCGGGTGGAAGGTAATGGGTGGTGTCTAGGTAACGTCAGAGGTTGGCAATCTCATACGTCAGGGGTGATGCGTAACTTCTTGTACCTGTGTATAAAAATGGATCTTAGAGGAGTGGTCCTTGTCGTAGGGGGCAACAGAAAATCCTGCCATTGTCTGCGCTAAGTTCATTATCACGGACACGTATTTTTAGCATAACTATAGATATCTGACCCAGGAAGTTATTACTGTGCTTTGTTTGCAGTAAACCTGGCCAGGTGCCTTTGCACCTTCTCTGATTTTCCGGGCTTTGGGGGCTCCCTCCGAGTCCACTGTATGGGCTATCTGCACAGAGCCAGTACACCATACAGGGGGGCACGCATGCAGGCGAACACTTATCATCATTGGACAGAGCAAGATACCTGGCAGGACACCACACCGGCAATTTCTGACCACATCCATGTTTCAAGCAGAAATGATTTTAGTTACATTGCAGATTCTAACCTACACAATGACTCTTTGTACTGCCCGAAAGTTCCAAACATCTCATAGAGCTGCCCTAAGTGGACAGCTACAGATCCCTCTTGCATAGGGAAATCCCTATGTGGGATAAAATGGACACATCCGGTTCAAGGCACCCGGGTGCAGGGAACAAGTTAGAAATGCTCTGGAGCTCTGTGTGCTCCAGTAATCCCCACACGGGCCATTTCAGTCAATATGAGGGATGTGCTAAATTCAATGGTGCAACCATCCCTGTAGTCCCAGGGACCGGCAGAGCGCAAAGACAGCTTCACCACTGCGGGGCTCCAGAGCTCTCAGGCTCTGGGTCAAGTGGGAGATGGCTAATGGAGGCCATTATCTGAGGCTACAAATGGTGCAAAACGTATTGGGCTTAACCTATTACGAAAAGAGGAACCCTCTGCATTGGATTATTTAAAACGGCTGTTTCCATCGGATGGCTGTCCTGTGACCTCTTTTTGGTGGTCTGAGGCCAATTCTTAGTGGAAAAGAGTCTGTGTCTGAAAAATGACCACTGCTAACTGGCATCCTTGTTAGCACTTTCAACTGAAACAACGAGAAATCCTGTGCATCTGACGAAGTGGGTCTTTGCCCACGAAAGCGTATGCTCCAATATATCTGTTAGTCTATACGGTGCCACAGGACTTCTCCTTGTTTATGCGGATTCAGACCGACATGGCTACCCCTCGGATACTTTTAGCAGACACTTCGGCCATGTCAGGACAAAGGGACTGTCGTGGTACAGCGCATGGGAGGTTAGCACAGCTGCCACCCATGCTCCCAGACCATTCCACCTGTTCTGTGGAAGGGGAGGTCATGGCTTCAGGGGTATTCATTGAAAATGTGGTTAAAATTACTTAACCCATTTGTTCTTTCTGCGTTTGTGGTTAGAATGACTACGGTCGCTAGCAAAACATGCCCATTCGTGGATTGCTTTCAAATTCAAATCATTTGTAATGCCAGATGGTCTGAATGATGGCCGCAGATAAACTCTGGATCTGTTCCATTATTAATTGATTGACAGAAGCCTGGACCTAGCCATAGCAGGTCTCTCATACACACGTGTGTAGCATTAATGGTTAAAATATCAAAACTAATCAGAAAGAAAACCCCATAGTCCCGCAGTATTTTCTAGAACAAAACTCTTAGGGCCATACGCCACCTTTTGTCCACTTGTCCTCCGAGATAGTGGGAGTGCTGTGCAAATTATGAGGGTAAACCGTAACACCTTTTTTGTTATACAAGGTGATTCAGAAACAAAGCACAGTCGCCAAAAAATGGGCATTCCGAAGCCCCGATAGTTGTGAGGGATGAAGTGTTTAGCAAAGGCCCATTTCATGTGCTCATAGTTCAGGTTTTCTAAGGATCACAGTATGTGAGCACTCCAGAGTAGATATTGGTGCTCCCCTGGAAGGTCTTTCAAGTTTATTAGGAACATTGCCTTAAATCTAGATATACAAGCGATCCATTAGAAAACAGCTGGTCCGCACCATGGCACCAATAACTGAACAATAGCTGAGAAAGTGGCAATAGTATAACTGATTCCATTTCACATTTCTGAACCAGTTGCTACCGCCACACACACACACAAAACAGACTTCTTCAGGCTTAGGGCACAGCAGCTGGTTAACACACACACACACAGACACACACACACCAGACTTCCTCAGGCTTAGGGCACAGCAGCTGGTTAACACACACACACACACACAGACACACACACACCAGACTTCCTCAGGCTTAGGGCACAGCAGCTGGTTAACACACACACACACACACACACACACCAGACTTCCTCAGGCTTAGGGCACAGCAGCTGGTTAACACACACACACACACACACACACACACACACACACACACACACACACACACACACACACACACACACACACACACACACCCAGACTTCCTCAGGCTTAGGGCACAGCAGCTGGTTAACTAAGCACACCATTATTACACAATTGCCTAGGAAAGGCTGCACCTATTGTAGCCAACTAAAATTGCAGTGATAATTTTAGGAAGGCAGGATATAATTATCTGAGATGGAATTTGACCAAGCAATCAGGGCTAATACCACTGCTCTTCCAAAAAAAGTGGCATGGGATATGTAACGACAATGAATGTCACGGATGTTCAAAATCTCAGGCTGAGTGTCTATGGTTTCCGATCTTTAATGTTGAGCCCGGAGGCACTGATTTTTGTCTGCCTAATATAAATATGTCTGGCTAAAATAATAACCCTTGGTTTAGGAGAGAACATATTTCCTTCCTGTTTATATTTTACTTCTGACACTGTTCAGTGCTACCTTCTGGTGCTTTACTGAACTTTACTCCTTTCGTTATATTGATTACCGTCTCTTCTCTGGCTGGGATACGTGGCACAAACACAAAGGTGATATCTGCAGTCAACATCAGATCTGACTGTTCCTGACAACTCCTGTGATAAGGCAACCTCGGGGACTTGAAGACACATCTGTGAGTAGATGTAGTAGTTGCCATCTGCACGAATTGCATTATTTAACTGCATTGGCACTGATTAACATTTGCTGTAACCTATGGTAATGGGCTCTGGGGGCTTTCCATGTCTGCTACACAGTGGCAGCTGATGTCTCCTGTTCCATCCTTAAAACAGGATGCTTTAATTTTTAATGGAGCACATGTTCGATTGGCTATACAAACAGGCTAATCTGCAAAGCATGTGCTCAATAACAAGCCGAGCTATGCAGCCAGAATAACAACACTGCTCTGCCACGCCGGCGATGCAACGGGCTTCCTGTTTTATGCCATCACTGCTCAGCACTGATGGTCAAGGAGAATGACTGTGCACGTTTCCTATTTCCAGCAGCAGCCCCTGGGCATTCGCAACCTTCTTAGCTGTGCAGTGAGGGCTGCAGACTCATTTCTCATTGGGGAAGCGGAACTGGAGAGGTGACGAAGGTCACATGCCTGATCCAGCGTTTGCTACGGTGCAGCAGAAGAATGAAGAGGCAAAACCAAGGGCACGTCTACACTTCCTATGCTTGTGTAGATGCTCCAGGCTGACAGGAGAGAGCTCTCCTAACCCCCTCTTTCCCCGCAAATGGCAGACACTATGTTGGCGAGAGGCACTCTCCTGCTAACACAGGACTATTAGAGCTTTTATAGCATAATTTATATCACTCGGGGGAGGGGGTGGAATATTCACACCACTGAGTGATATCAGTTTTGACAACATAAGCAGGAGTGTAGACATGATCTCAAAGGCTGGCTTACGGGGGAAAGCCCAGTTGTTGCAGCTAATTGCAAAGACAAACAAAGTGCGTGGGCATTTAAACTGACAGTGGAGAACTAGGTATCTACATAGCGCTCAAAAGAATACTTCAGCATGGTCACTGTCTGAATCAGAACGGGACTACTTCATCCACATTTTCCGTTAGGATCTGTCTAGCAAAATTTGTGTGTCAAGGGATCATGTTCTAAAACCATTGCCCCCTGCCTATAGTATATTGTTAGGTCTTACATATGTAGCCATATTTTAATTATATTCTCAGACAGTTCAGCCACCCTGTAAACATCATTTTCATACAGTCAGGGGACTATCATATAACCACACTCTCCCCTGCTGTAGTAGTTTTGGACCTTTATTGAATTCATGGAGCCAAGCAGATAACAAGGGTAACAAGCATAACAGAAGGTGGCTAGCACCCCCCCCCCAAAAAGGGGTGCAAAAGATTGTGATTGGGTTCACATCAATTTGCTAAGGCATTCCTCATACATTGCTAGAATTCCCAGCTCCTAAGTGTTCTTTGAGACACTTTCATTGTAGCTTTTTATTTTCCATTTGCAAGGATCTTGATTTCACAGATCTCTGTATTCTGTTTTATTTTTCTCTGCTCAATAATTCTTTCTATTCCTTTATATCACCTGTTACCACTGGCCTACGTTCTGAATATCCAGACACATAACAAGTATAGACTAATTAAACAATTATTGGAATGCTGTTCCAGGGCAGCCTACCCCCACATTAAGCCTACATTCATTATGATTATTAAAGCATAAAACATGTCCTGACCTTATGAAAAGCCCATCTAACTTTCATTTTCTGTGTGTTCTTCTGTGATGAACTGTGACTTTGAGAAAAGTGTTAAAATTAATATGCCTTTCGGCAGAGGCAAGAAAGTGCAAGGTCGAGAGAACTCTTATGCTGAGGAGTTACATGAAGCACAGAAACAGTCCAATCATGTCTTAGAATGGATTGATAAATATATCTAGTGGATTAATAAATACCTTATAGAGACTATATATATGTGTGTGTATGGCCTGATTTTTAGAGGTGCTCAAATCCTGATCCCCCTCACCACAGATGGCCAGCCAGATTTCAATCCCAAACCTTCAGCTCTGGTGTACAGACTTCAACAAGTTACGACAAAGGAATAATTCCATCAGCGTGTATCATTAGTAGGCCATTATCCTCTAGTGGTCTGCTTCCTAGACACAGAACACATGAATTGCTAGTAACTTTACTGTGAATTGCAGCATCTTTGAAAATTAGGGCATTTTTAAAGATTTTATAAGATATGCCTATCATTTTCATAAACCAACTAAATTCAAAGAAATGCACAAAAAGCAGTAACTCAATATTAACTCGAACTAACAACACCCCCAAACAGTATCAAATACTCCTGGTTATGCTCTCTGGGATGGTTCATGGCTGTGAGTGCTAGCCTCAGAAAAGACCATAAAAAAGCAGGGCAGAGACCCTGAACGGGTGGAACGTTCTATAATTAGACTCACCAACCCAGGAACAAATATAAACTCCTGAAGCATTGTAAGGGTATGTCTACATAGCAGTGTTATTTTGGAATAATTAACGTTATTCCGAAATAACAAATAGCGTGTCTACACAGCAAGCCATTATTTCGAAATAATGTCAAGTGGGAAGACTTCTTACGCCAACTCCTGTAACTCATTTTATGAGGAGTCAGGGAAGTCGAAGGAAGATTGTACTTCCTTCAACTTCCTACTGTGTAGACAGTGCCAAAAGCCAAAATAAGCTATTTCGACTTAAACTACACAACTGACATAGCTCAAGTTACATAGCTGAATTTGATATTGCCCTGCTGTGTAGACGCGCCCTGAGAGTTTACCATGGAGTTACACAATGTCCTTGGGCAATCCAGTCTAGCTTGCCATCCATGCAAGCTGGACGTAGTGATAAATGGTCACTTGCACCAAAAATCAGGTTGCTCCCAGCCCCAAGAGACCAGTCACTTGTCCCAGACCAATTTGTGCCTTAGATCTCACACCAAAGACAATACTTGTAGCCAGTCCTACAGTAAACTACATAAAGATTTATTAACTAGGGAAAAGAAATGAGAGAATCATTTTCATGTTAAAGCAGGCAACACATACACACAAATGAGTTACAGTCCATGGTGCCAAAAGGTGACAGAAATGTAGCCATCTGGCAGCATTAAGTGTCTTTTGGAGCTAGCCCATGTTGACCTTGGGGGTCTTGTGCTTTTGTTTTCTAGCTCTAGCACTGTGATAGTCCAAACAGCAAAGAGATGAAGATTTTCCATGTCAGCTATCTTTGTTTTCTCCTTTGAGAATTCAAGCTGATGGAAAGAGCTTTCTTGTACATTGCACCTTGATAGAGCTGAGAAATCCTTTAGCCTGTTTTTGTATTGTGGTGCTCACCCTGACCCACTTAGTTTTGGCTGTCCCCCTGCCTGAGTTCACATAGGCAGAATAAGACTATGTCTAAACTACATCCCTCTTTCGAAAGAGGGATGTAAATTAGGCAGATTGAAATTGCAAATGAAGCTGAGATTTGAATTTCCCATGCTTCATTTGCATAATGGCGGCTGCGTGTTCTTTCAAAAATGGGTACTTCAAAAGTGAAACCACTAAGTCCCCTTTTTTGAAAGAACCGTAATGCCTGAAAAAATTAGGTTTACCGGTTCTTTCAAAAAAGGGGCGTTTTTTTTAAAGAACTGCGTCTAGATGGTGGTTTTATTTTCGAAATACCCTTTTTCGAAAAAACGTTTGGCCGCTATTATGCACGTGAAGCATGGGAAATTCAAATCCCATCTTAATTTGCAATTTTGATCTGCCTAATTTACAGATCTTTCGAGAGGGGGATGTAGTTTAGATATACCCTAAGTCAGTTATGATGCAAAACTTAAGAGGTTTCCTTATAGAATGAGACACGGACATTACAAGTGAAACTGATGCCTGCAGCAACTTAGTAGCATTTTATAGAGCCTAACTACTGAACACATCCCTACAAGTGTAACATCTGTCTTAAACAATATTAGCATATGGGTGACCTGGTCCAGTTTCTAGTTATGAATTTGTCAGTGTGCAGCAGATGCCTACAGCCTTGCCCAGTGTCACACCTCCTTGCAGCTACTCTATCAAAAGCCAAGATGTGTCCTGAAGACCAACAAACTAAGGGGTTGGTGCAATGAAGGGAGAAGAAATTCCAGCCCACAAGCTGGATTAATTGCCTTTGTTAGATTAATTGCCTCTGTTGATCAAAATGGCTGTGAAAGGGCATAAAGAGATAAGAGATCTCTATAATAACCAGGACACAAATCAGGAAGGCTTAATATCTCAAAAGCAACACCCTTAATAAAATTGCACCTTGAAATATAGTGGATGTAATGGCAGCCTACAGTGCACAGATGTAATATGCTCTGTGCAAGCAATACTAATATCATGCCCTAGGGCCATAATCCAAGTACCCTGGACAATTTGAGATGAAGTTCGGAGGAACTCAATCCCAAGCAGACTCTGTGAAGGTGCAAAAAATAAAAGAAACCAATAAAAACAAACCAAAAAAATACCATGCACTATCCAAGACCATCTACTATGCGTGTGCATCTGTAGCTGAGAACAGTAAACTCACACCACTTGTAACATAGAAAGGGCTTAGCCTACCCTATAGAAAACAAAAAGCTGCCACATTAATGCACCAGGGTGTCCTTGCCATCAAGTTCTTTAATTAGCTTATCTGGAGGGGGAAAAATATACCAATCAAATTAAATATTAATCACATATAAACTGCTGATCATAATCAGCAGGGGGTTCCAGCATGCAGCATGGAGGGATCACAGTATGATTTCTTTTCCCAAGGAGCTTCCCCCCGTTCTCCTTCTATTGCCAAATTAACAAATTCATATAAAAAACAAAGCTTCACTTTTCCAAGAACAACATTAACACGGCACCACAAGTTTTTTCCACACTAAAATATTAAATCGAAAATTCAGTTCCTTTAAATCTTTCTAAATCCTCGCCTCTGATTGGGTTCATTAATAAACATGCTAGTTTTGTTACAGGGAGTGACATATGGCATAATCCGCTAACAGGAAGAAGTATTTTGCATTTTATTGTAGAAAACAAACATGCAAACAGGTTCTCACAGATGGCTTTCTGAGCTTCTGGGAGGAAAAAAAGCTTAATAATGCTTGAAAACAAGTTTTGCCTCCTCCTTAAAATAAGTAAATAAATAAAGGATTTCTAGTAGAACTGCTTTTCAATTAAAGTAAATTTTGCTCTAGGGTTTCTCCTGGTTTAAAACTTGCTTTATTCCATTGTTATTTTTAAACAACATATAAAATAAAAAAAATCTTAACTAGCCAGTATCAGGACATATACATCCTTGATTAAGAAAAATATCTTGGGGGTGAAACCCCAGCTCCCATTGAAGTCAATAGCAACGTTTTCATTAGCTTCACAGAGGACAGAGTTGGCTGCTGGGCCATCATTGGGCTTTATATTAACCCCTGTTTAGCAGGGGACCAGCTAGCCGTGAATATTGTAACACTAGCACAGGAAACAGAAAGACTGTCAGAGGAGCAGGGTCAGGAGGGAGTCAGAGGCTACCAGACAGGCAAAGCAGCTGACACCCGCTTGGCAGCTGGCTGAGGAGGGAAGGCTGTGTGGCAGACTAAGCTGAGCCCTACACTGTTAGGCTATGTCTACACTGCCGGCTTTTGCCGGCAGAGAGTATGCAAATGAAGTGCTGATTAGCATTTTGCCGCACTTCATTTGCATAATCTAGTCGAGCTGTTTCTGCACAAGGGATTTTTGCGCAAAAAGAAGCAGTGGGGACATTTCCTTTTTGAGCAAAACCTCTGTTTTTTCCAAGATCCTTATGCCTGTCCCTTTGCACAAAAAGAAACGGCAGAAAATATGTTAATGATGTTGTGATTTATGCTAACGAGTCTCTCATTAGCATATTTTCTGCCTCAAAAACTCACAGTGTAGATGTAGGCTTAGGGGCAGGGGACCAGCAGTCAGCGGTAGCAGGAGGGCACGTCTAGGAGGCAGAATGTAGTGGGCACAGCAAGTCTTATTTACCATTATTCCCCTGGCCTGGCCTGCCCTGCCCTGCCCCAAGGCTGGGTGCAGAACTGTAGGGGTTTCTCTTCTTATGGGCCACAGCGCTGGACAGCGCGGAGGCTGCTTCATTTATTTCTGGCAGCTCTAACACAGACATCTGCCGTCATACCTCAAGTGGGCAAGTGTTACTGGGAAGCCGCAGAAGCCACCCTGGAGCATAGGGCTTGGAGAGCCGACAGCACTTGGCTCCGAGCTCAGAACGTTGGGAAACGTCTTTCTTTCAGTAACTCTTCCTCAGTCTGGAAATAACTCTCCTGTGCGCGTCTCCCCGGTGACACCAGCTCTGGCCTGTGCAAACAAGGGCAGGCCTATATTTTGTTCTTATATGAGGCAGACCTGCAGGGCCTGCCCGGCGCCTCTGACCAGTCTACCCAGCTCTGCGTATCCATGACAGAGCTGCACTTTTGGAGGGGGGACGAGGGGAGAGCCACATGCGGCTGGTTGGCCATGGCTGGTCTAGACGGTACTAGGTCCTGCTGTGAGGGCAGGGGACTGGACTTGATGACCTTCGAGGTCCCTTCCAATTGCAGTGTTCTATGATTCTATGGCTTCTGCGGGGCAGGATCTGCATGATGGCTTAGAGTGAAGATAGATAATTAGGAATGATATAGTAATCATTATAGCCCATACCACATCGTTTGGGGTTATATTTGAGTGACTTGATTGACTGGGGCCCATAATACATTATCCTACCACCAACATTCCCTCTAATTTTTTCCAATCATGTGCAACAATAAAAGTTGTTACATATGTAACATCAAGAGGCAGAACCAAACTTAGGAAGCTTACTGCATGAACCTCCACAGGTTAAGCTATAAAGCCAGCTGGTTCTCAGTTAAGACTGCAGAGATAACTCATTCTCTCTCTCTCTGTAAATGGTCTAAGTGTCAGTGGGTGGATAGTGAACCGCACTTTGCAGGTGTGTGGGTTACACATGCACTGGGACTATGTCTAGACTGCAGGCTTTTTCAGAAGAAGCTTTTCCGGAAGAGATCTTCTGGAAAAACTTTTTTCGAAAGAGAGCGTCCACACTGCAAAAGCACAACAAAAAAGCGATCTACTTTTTCGAAAGATAGCGTCCACATTGATTGGACTCTGTCTCACATTTCAGTTGTGATTAGTATGGATGGAGTGGCCACCAGGGCACCTGTGTTACTTCCTGGAGGTGTCTTCTTTCGAAAGAACTCCCTCTTCTGCGTCCACACAAAGGCTTCTTCCTCGTAGACAGAGGTTTACCACTGTCGGAAACCCACCTCTGTTCTTTCAACTTCCTGTTGAAAGAACGCAATAGCAGTGTGGACGTAAGTATAGTTTTCCCAGAAAAACGCTGCAGTGTAGACATACCCTGTGCCACGTGCACCACCAGTGGAAACACATGATGCCAGCAGGGCTGGCCTGAGCCCTTTTGGTGCCTTGGGCACGGGTGCGCAGCGCCGCCTCCGGGCGCAGGACGCATGCGCGGGCGGCGTGGGGCTGCCCCCCCAGGGTGTGCAGGCCTGACCCCGGGGCGCACGCGCTGCCCAGCCCGGCGCGCCCACTGCTGCTGGCACATGCACCGGGCCGGGCAGGGCCCCGCGGCTGTGGAGGGAGGGGCGCTTCTGGCCGGCGCCACGGGGCCGGCTCTGCGGGAGCCGGGCACGCCGTGCCTGATGGCAGCTATAAGGGACGCTGCGTGCCCCTTACAGCTGCCATCAGGCACCCCCGATCGGTTGGCGCCCTGGGCAGCTGCCTGGCTCGCCCATTCCTCCGTCCGGCCCCGGTGCCAGCAGTGGGCTCTCTGCCAGTCAGCTGGGCAGCATTTCAATCTCCATCCTTAGAGGTTTTTTAAGTCCCGGCTTGACAAAGGCCTGGCTGGGATGATTTAGCTGGGGTTGGTCCTGCCTTGGGCAGAGAGATGGACTCGATGACTCCCGAAGTCTCTTCCAACGCTGGGATTCTGTGAATCTATGACTCAAGTTTCTCCTGGGTGGCCTCCCAAGCGCACAGCTTACAGGGAACACTGCTCACTGCTACTGCAAAGCAATGCTTAAGGCCTTGTACAAAGCAACCCAGATCACAGCCCCTTCGCCACACTAAGCAATGTCTGAGGTGTCCCTGCTGCTCAAGGCTTCTCTGGCCCCATCCAGTCATGGATAGGGAGACTGGGCAGCCCAGTGGATTAGGTGATTCTGGACAGAGGAGTATAGTCTGTGAACTTCCATTTGCACTAAATGAGACCTGCAGTAGGGAAGAGAAAAATGTACCTTCCGGCCGGGCACTCCCCGAGTCCCAGAGAATTCTAAGCCGTGCCAAGGTGCTTTTCATGTGGGAGGAGCTCCAAGGAAGACCAGGGTTCCTCAAGACGGACGGATCTGGCTATTAGCTATTCCACTCTGGCTGCTACCGGGTGAAGACCAAAGAACGACGCTGTCTCACCCTCAGCTGGAAGGGATGAGCGGGCCAAACTGAGCTGCACATTTCTGGAAGCCCCAGTGTGAAAATTCAAGGGTTCCCTTAGTCTTTTGCACAGCCTGAGCTTAAAACTGCCTGTGGCTATACTGCAAAACCAGCAAGCCTCGCCCATATTTCTCCTTTCGCGAGGCGGGTCCGAGCTGACTGACTTTAATCGCCTCCCAATTTACCTTCCTGATCACCTTTTCCATTTAATCACAACTGCAGCCTTTTGGAATAATTCCCTTTAGTTAAAATGGACAATGACGGGCTGTGTTTTCACACATGGTTGAAATGTGTAAAAATCTGAGGGAGAAAAAAAAAAGCGCCGTCCTTTTCCAGAGTTGATTTACGATATCTATGCAAACCCTATTAAAGTTAAACCATGCTTTTCAATGAAATGAGGATTTCCAACGAGCTGCTCTCCATTTTATTTAAAGATCCCGATGACTGATACAAACAGTGATAATCAGCTCTATTACTAATATAGGCTAGTGAGGCCAGGAGATATCATACTTAAGGCGTAAGTGAAAAATAGCCTATAAATCACAAGCACTTTGTGAGGAAAGTATAAGAAGACCCTCTCTCCAGTGCACAGAAATCAAATACTGTTCTGCTGAAAGACATTATAGTCCCTTTGCTGAAATTTAAAGGTTAACTCTTAAGAGGAATTAATGTGGAAAAGGACGTCTATCAGGAGAAGCAGGCACAGGAGTAGGCGGTGAAGAGGAATGCAAGTGTCTACCTAAGTAGGTAGAAAAATCTTATCTCTGTAGATAAGATAAAGATGTGGCAAAAGCTGTTAGGACTTGAAAGAAAAGCAATCTGATTATGCTCACCTTTCATAGCCCAGTTGGGCAAACACAGCCAAAAATTCTCCGTGAATACATCAAGGATGTGAAGGCCATTGGCCCATCTAATTAATACAGCCTCCTGTAAAACACAGGCTTTAAAAGGAGTCTCTGCAGAATGCAGACAGAGGTCAAGTTCATGTTCATTACACACCTTGTCCGACGGCTGCCAGCGATAGGACTCGAAGGAATAGAGCAGAGGGGCTGATTGAGTTCAGGTCGGTTTGAGCCCACCAGTGACTTTGTTTTGTATTTGTAAACACATTTGCTATCCATTTCCACTTCTGTTCTAAGGTGAAATACATCTCCGTGCAAGAGCCAGCATAAAACTGACGTACTACTGAAGAGAGCTTCAAATCATACATAGATCCGATGCTGGACCCAAGAGACAGTACATGTACCCCGACAATGAATTTTAAGCAAATATTGGGGAATGTTCATAAAAAGCAATCATGAAAAACCAAACCCCACAATCATGAGTATTTGCACAAGAATCCAGAGTTTAAGAACTGCATTCATCCAGTGAAAGTGTCTATGTTCCAGCATAGCTTGGCAACACAGTTTGAATGTTGAATTTCTGAGATCAAATTCTCCCATGACTTGCTAATGAACAATCTAGAGCCTACAAATAACTTACCAAAGCTATTCACCAAAGGATCGATGCTGTCTTTTTGTTCTAGTGTGGAGACATAATGGCCACAGAGTCTAGCCTCCACTTTGGTAGGTACTTATTTAAAGACTAGCCAATTAGCCCGTCATAAGATGGGATTTTCAGGTCCCTCCTCCACGTCGGTCTTCTCTCCTTAGCCTCCGGTCTCTCGCTCCGTCTCTCTCTCTCTTTCTCCTCCTCCTCCTCTCTCTCGCTCAGCTCTCCTCCGCCTCCTGCCTCTCTCTCTGTCTCTCTCTTTCTCTTCTCCTCCCCCTCCTGCCTCTCACTCGGGAGACCATGGAGTCCAAATGGCCTTTTGGGCTCCGCACTCCCTTTGCTGCATGGGGAGCGTGGAGCCCAAACGGTAGCTTGCGCCACTTGCTCCCACGCGGCGGCCTGGCTGAGCGTAGCAGAAGTCAGCCAAGAGCCACGGCGAGAGGCGAAGGGGGGTGGGGTGGTGATGTTCACAGCCAGGGGGCAGGGCCTGGAGCCGCTGTCACGCCGCATGTCACCGCCCCGCCCCCCTTCCCTTCCCGCTGTGGTGCTCGGCTCACTTCTGCACCGCTCAGCCAGGCTGCCGCGGGGGAACAAGCAGAGCAAGTGGTCGTTTGGGCCCCACACTCCCCATGGATCACGGGCCGCCCAGAGAGAACAGCCAGCATTTCAGGCAACAGCGCCGCCCTGAGGGAACAGCCAGCATTTCAGCAACAGCGCCGCCCAGAGGGAACAGCCAGCATTTCAGCAACAGCGCCACTCAGAGGGAACAGCCAGCATTTCAGGCAACAGCGCCGCCCTGAGGGAACAGCCAGCATTTCAGCAACAGCGCCACTCAGAGGGAACAGCCAGCATTTCAGGCAACAGCGCCGCCCTGAGGGAACAGCCAGCATTTCAGGCAACAACGCTGCCTAGAGGGAACAGCCAGCATTTCGGGCAACAGCGCCGCCCAGAGGAACCAGCCAGCATTTCAGGCAACAGCGCCCCCCCAGAGGGAACAACCAGCATTTCAGCGTTACAGACTCTCAGACACTGGTCTACTATATATATGATAGGTGTTAAAAACTAGTAGTAGCATTTCCATCTTTGTTGCTTCCCTCTAATGATGGATGATATTTTTGTCTGGAGGTAAACAATATTTAAAAAGGTGACACCAATATTTAAAAAGGGCTCTAGAGGCGATCCTGGCAATTACAGACCGGTAAGTCTAACTTCAGTACCAGGCAAATTAGTCAAAACAATAGTAAAGAATAAAATTGTGAAGCATGTAGAAGAACATAATTTGTTGGACAAAAGTCAACATGGTTTCTGTAAAGGGAAATCCTGTCTTACTAATCTATTAGGGTATGTCTATACTACCCCGCAAGTTCGAACTAGCGGGGTAATGTAGGCATACCGCAATTGCAAACAAAGCCCGGGATTTGAATTTCCTGGGCTTCATTTGCATAAGCGGGGCGCCGCCATTTTTAAATCCCCGCTCGTTCGAATCCCGTGCCGCGCGGCTACACGCGGCACGAACGAGGTAGTTCGAACTAGGCTTCCTAGTTCGAACTACCGTTACTCCTCGTTGAATGAGGAGTAACGGTAGTTCGAACTAGGAAGCCTAGTTCGAACTACCTAGTTCGTGCCGCGTGTAGCCGCGTGGCACGGGGTTCGAACGAGCGGGGATTTAAAAATGGCGGCGCCCCGCTTATGCAAATGAAGCCCGGGAAATTCAAATCATTTGCAATTGCGGTATGCCTACATTACCCCGCTAGTTCGAACTAGCAGGGTAGTGTAGACATACCCTTAGAGTTCTTTGAAGGGGTTAACAAGCATGCGGATAAGGGGGATCCAGTAGATATAGTATACTTGGATTTTCAGAAAGCCTTTGACAAGGTCCCTCACCAAAGGCTCTTGTCTAAATTACATGGCCATGGGATAAGAGGAAAGGTCCTTTCTTGGATTAAGAACTGGTTAAAAGACAGGAAACAAAGGGTAGGAATAAATGGTAAATTTTCAGATTGGAGAGGGGTAACTAGTGGTGTCCCCCAAGAGTCAGTCCTGGGACAAATCCTTTTCAACGTATACATAAATGATCTGGAGAAAGGGGTAAGCAGTGAGGTAGTAAAGTTTGCAGATGATACAAAACTGTTTAGGATAGTCAAGATAGAAGCAGACTGTGAGGGACTCCAAGAAGATCTCACCAAACTCAGTGATTGGGCAGCAAAATGGCAAATGAAATTTAATGTGGATAAGTGTAAATTAATGCACATTGGGAAAAATAACCCCAACTATACGTACAATATGATGGGGGCTAATTTGGCTACGACAAATCAGGAAAGGGATCTTGGAGTTATCGTGGACAGTTCTCTGAAAACTTCCACGCAGTGTGCAGCGGCAGTCAAAAAGGCAAATAGGATGCTAGGAATTATTAGGAAAGGGATAGAAAATAAGACACAGAATATCTTACTGCCCCTGTATAAAACTATGGTACGCCCACATCTGGAATACTGTGTACAGATGTGGCCTCCTCACCTCAAAAAAGATATTTTGGCCTTGGAAAGGGTTCAGAAAAGGGCAACTAAAATGATTAGGGGTTTGGAACGGGTCCCATATGAGGAGAGGTTAAAGCGACTGGGACTTTTCAGTTTAGAAAAAAGGAGACTGAGGGGGGATATGATAGAGGTCTATAAAATCATGAGTGGTGTGGAGAGGGCCTATAAAGAAAAGTTATTTAATAGGACTCTTTTTTTAGTCTATTGGAAATTGATTGCAAACAAGCCATTTCCTGCTTCTATTTCAAACAAATTTCAGTCCAATTATTTTCTGTTTTAGCATAAAGTTAAATGGACTATTCTGCCCTGTCCCTGACTGAGCCGAGGAGTGATTTCTTTTGATTACGCTTTTATGCTACAAAACGTAGGCGTCCTGAGACATAATGGACGTCTCCCTAAATAGAAGAACGAGAGGTCACCAAATGAAATTAATGGGTAGCAGGTTTAAAACGAATAAAAGAAAGTTCTTCTTCACACAGCGTGTAGTCAACCTGCGGAACTCCTTGCCAGAGGAGGCTGTGAAGGCTAGGACTATAATAGAGTTTAAAGAGAAGCTAGATAATTTCATGGAGGTTAGGTCCATAAAAGGCTATTAGCAAGGGGATAAAATGGTGTCCTTGGCCTCTGTTTGTCAGAGGCTGGAGAGAGATGGCAGGAGACAAATCGCTTGATCATTGTCTTCGGTCCACCCTCTCTGGGGCACCTGGTACTAGCCACTGTCGGTAGACAGGATACTGGGCTAGAAGGACCTTTGGTCTGACCCAGTATGACCGTTCTTATGTTCTGTTTTGTTTCCTGTGAAGATGTGTGGTGTTGGGGGAGTGGGGGCGGGGGAGCGTTGTCTCTGGGTTTGGAGTTTTTGTCTGGGGAAGGGCAGAACAAGGTTGATGACGGGGATTAAACACAACCACCTTCTGAAATGTCCTTTGCTTTTTGTTCTCAGTCCAGTAGTGCAAAATGGATGTAAACCAGTGGTAGGTCCCCCCATGCCTCTCACTCTCTGCAGGGCCCTACACTTACCTGCTTCCCCCCCCCAACAGTTCCAGAGTCCCATGAGTCTGATTCAAGCTCTGTCCCCTTTCCAGAAGTGCCAGGAGGGAAGGAGGAGGCGTAGGGATGGGACACGCTTGGGAGAGGAGGGAGGGAAGGCGTCGGGCAGGGATTTAATGGATGGAAACCTCAGGGATGATTTGCAAAGTATCTACACATCCCTTTGCCCTAATCTAAGAAAGCTTGTAGAAGACAGATCCACCCAGAAGTTGCACCGAGTATGATATATTGTAAAGTAAGTGGAAAGGGTTCTTCTTTTATTATTTGAAGTTGATGAAAGTTCTATTAATATATGAACGAGTCCAGTGTTTCTACCTCAACTATCCAATGTGCCGGGCATTAATGTATTTAATCTTAGTCTTGGGATCGGTAGTGAACATGACCGATTTCAATCTTGCAGCCCACTGAAACAAAGGACAGTCCCTCATGCAGCCCACTCGCAAGCCTTGGCTGCCCATCACTGAAGTAAAACAACGCTGCCAAGACATAATGCAGAGTTTTGCACATGTACAAATGAACACACATGGGCTGTGTCTACACTGGGCCACTTATTCCGGAAAATCAGCCGCTTTTCCGGAATAAGCTGCGAGTTGTCTACACTGGCCCTTGAATTTCCAGAAAAGCAACGATGCTCTACTGTACAAAATCAGCCGCTATTCCGGAAAAACTATTCTGCTCCCTCTCGGGCATAAGTCCTTATTCCGGAACACTGTTCCGGAAAAGGGCCAGTGTAGACAGCCCAGTAGTCTTTTCCGGAAAAAAGCCCCGATCGCGAAAATGGCGATTGGAGCTCTTTTCTGGAAAAGCGCGTCTACACTGGCCACAGATGCTTTTCCGGAAAAAGGGTTTTTCCAGAAAAGCAGCCTGCCAATGTAGACGCTCCTTTTCCGGAAAAACTGAAAACGGAATAGTATTCCATTTTAAGCAGTTCCGGAAATTCATGCCAGTGTAGACACAGCCATGGTGTAGGTCAATGGAGAAACGGGCCCAAATTTTCTTTCTCTCTCTGTATGTGTGTAGAGAGAGAGAGAGAGAGAAAGAGATTTTAAGGTATAATAATTCATTCTGCTTTTACCAGAGAGAAAAAATCATTTTTGTTCTTTTTTTTTTTAACTTTTAAGATTTATGTAACTTTAAAAGACTGTTTTATCCTTTTAAGTTCTCGGGGTGTGCTGTATGAATGCCACATGGATTCAAGGCTACCGCTGAAAAATGTGGAAAGCTCATTATTTCTGAGCGCCAATTAGAACCACAACTTTAGATAAATGTAACAGTTTCCTGCAAAGATTATGCTACACTACCACCTTTTTTTTTCAAATGTGTTGCTTGTGGAGCACTGAACTTGTTTCCAAAATAATAGTTTCCTAAGAGTATTTAATAGGACTCTTTTTTTAGTCTATTGGAAATTGATTGCAAACAAGCCATTTCCTGCTTCTATTTCAAACAAATTTCAGTCCAATTATTTTCTGTTTTAGCATAAAGTTAAATGGACTATTCTGCCCTGTCCCTGACTGAGCCGAGGAGTGATTTCTTTTGATTACGCTTTTATGCTACAAAACGTAGGCCTCCTGAGACATAATGGACGTCTCTGGGAGAGTGGCAGCAATTTTTTTTTAAAGTGTGCCAATGCTCATCGGCTTTCACTTCAGTGCCTGCTGTGTGTGAATAAAAACACCAAAAGAGGCAGAGAAAGAGAGAGGGGGGGAGAAAATCCAAAACAAAACAAGGATTGTCCAGCATTCCTCGAGGAAGCTGGCACACAAGTGGGTAGAATCCAGTAGCCTCTATGTAGGGCACGTCTCCAGCACTAGATGACGTCTGATTTCCGTTTTCTTCTTTTGTTCTGGCTATTATTTATTTATTTCCCTTAATCCTCTTTTTATTTTCTTCACTAGGGCCATGACAATTAGCAGTAGGGAAGGAAAACTTTGGCAGATCTCCCACCCTGACCTTTAATCGACCAAACAATTTATGGTCCAAAAGCATCTTAAAATAAATCTTAAATCTTTTCCTTGGTTTAAATTGTAAACACATTTAGAAAACGAGTGGGAAGGTGCAAAGGCTTCTTTGCCTTCTCACTTCCTTATCGTAAGAAGAGAATGCCACCATTTTGCCTGGTCTCACTGTCTGGGCTGACTCAGTATTGCCAAGAATCAAACCGCTGACTTCCTTGACGATAAAGGCCTTCGTCTTTGGGTGCAACTTAGGAGATAAAAAAGTGTCTTGTACGCTTCTAAGACAAAGAAAGAAAAGGGGGAGGAGGGAAGCTGTTTCTATTTGTCTGACTGTCTATAGCCCAGGGGCAATAAACACTATTGCGGGGATAAGGATAAAAAAAAACACCTTTCATTTTTGATTTTTTGGTTTTACAAAAAGAGGAAAAAATCCTTCTGTGCTAGCTGGTGTATCAGCCTCCAGGGCCCTTCTCAGCGTCTTAGTGCAGGTTCTCAGAAGATGTGGTAGCTCCTAGCCCTTAATTACATATTATCTGATGTTTATAGGTGTTTCTTTTTGCTAGATCCAAGGAGGAGAATGTATTGTAGTGAATACAGAAAAGGATTGGGTTTCTCACTCTGCTACCAATTTGCAGAATGACTTAGGGAATCACTTAATCTCTATATGACTCAATTCTCACTTGTGAGCCAAAGCATCCTCTCCCACGGTAAAATCCATGGCGTGAGGGAGGCCTTGTAAGTACGCCAACATATGCATTGCATTAGCACCGTGTGCTAGTTAGAACTTAATAACTTTTGGGCCTCCATCATATAGTTAGGATAGTGTAGGTATCTAAAAGGTTTTTGCAAGGATGAAGGAAAAAATATTCTCCTTAACCTCTCAGGATAGGATAAGAAGCAATGGGCTTAAATTGCAGCAAGGGTTAGGTTTGACATTAGGAAAATCTTCCTGTCAGGGTGGTATAAATTGCCCTGGGAGATTGCAGAATCTCCAGCGCTGGATATTTTTAAAAGTTAGACAGACACCTGTCAGGGATGGTCTAGATGGTGCTTGGTCCTGCCGGGAGTGCAGGGGACTGGACGTGATGACCTCTCGAGGTTCCTTCCAAGTCTAGTGTTCGATAATTCTAGGCGCAATTTGCACAGTGGGTCTGAAACAAACAATTTCCCACTCACCCATCGAAAAGATCTTTTCGTTAACACTCCCGTTGGTCATTTTGAGTGTGATTTACCCCTGTGCAGAGAGATATGGCCTATGCACTGGGGCTTCTGTGTTCGTAGGCACATGGTCTATCAGGTCCATACACAGGAATTTCTGTGTGTGTGCACTTTTTTGGTAAATGTGGACTGCAAGGGTGCAAATGCACCTCACCATGACCCCGCAAGTAAGCGTGCTCCAGCCCTATCCCCGGCCTTGCTGCTTGGGGCGGGAGGGAATCCGTCCTAGCCTTCCCCCGGACAGCAGGAACACACTTACGTGGGAAACCATGAGGGTGCGTTCGCACCCTTTGCATCCTCTCATGAACAGGCCTGGGGGGTTCCCCGATCGCACAAACACTAGTGCAACTCAGAAAGGCGAATTGTGGAGCTGGGTTCTGCTCAAGTAGCACTGCAGCCGGCTCTGACCCCCTGCAAGGCAAGAGGGGGCTGAAGCACACATATCTGTGGCATGGTTGGCTTCGCAGGTGTCTTGGCAGAGACCTGGGCACTCGTTACACAGGTGGGACTCTCACATGATCAACAGGCAAAGCCCCCCTCTTGGAAGCATGTGAGGTTTAACTGGCTCCCACCTCTCACCCCTTTGGTAGGAAGAACCCGGGATCTCTGGCTGCCCGTCAGTCTCAGCCTGGGTCCTTGGGAAGAAAGCAGCCCACGCAAGGGCCAGAAATGAGCATCTGCCAGGGTGGGAGCTGTTACAAGCTCAGCTTTTAACTCAGGCCAGTTTCTCAGGCAGCGCTGAGCTAGCTCAGGCCTTGGGATGCAGGGTGGGACCATGGCCCTGATCTCGGAGCTGGTACAGCTGAGCCACTGGGGCTGTGGGACTTGCCCCAGGACACTAAGCAAGTCAGTGGCAGAGCTGGAAAGAGCCACTGGGAATCCAAATGTTTCTGTTCTGGCTATCTGACCCCTTTTCCCTGCCAGAACTTGAACTAGGACCCAGTAGTCCTGCTCCCAGCCCCACCCCCCTTGTTCCAGCTAAACTCCACTCCCCTGGCAGGGCCAGGAATAGGGCCTGGCCATCCTAGCAGCTCCTCCTCCCTGCTCTAACCACAGACATCCCTAAGGTCATAGTCCTGTCCTTTTTCAGCATTACCCAAGGCCCAGGTACAAACGGAGCAGTAACGTCCCTGCTGGAGGCAGCCTTACTACCCCAAGGGAGAGACGGAGGCTTCAGGCACAGAGCTGGACATTAAAACCTGGTGCTGGAACTAACAGCAGGCAGCCAGGCTGCGCTGTGCGGACAGGGTTGCCAGGTGTCCATTTAAAGGCACAGCAATGGGTGGTTTTTTTTGCTCAACCATGTTTGCCATGTTCGGGATTTTTGTTGAAAGCATCTGGCAAACCTATGTGCAGGGCAGGGCTGGCTAACGGCACCGGTGTTGGCGAAGCAAAGCCATTGCCTTTGATTACATTTCCCTTGCTAGGGAGTGAGCGGGACCCTGGGCCTTATCCCCTCTGTCAGGCAGCGTGTGCTTAGTGGTTACAGTAGCGGAGTAGGAATTGGGGCTCCTGGGCCTGTTCCTCACTCAGGTACTGTCTTGGTGCCATGGTCTTCAGCGGTTCTCTGTGGACCCGGTTGGCAGACTGCAGCACTCCCATTGGGAACATCAGAAAAATCACGCTGTTAGCGGCTGCATGCCTCAGTTTCCCCCTCTTTTCAGCAGGGGTAGTGACAGCTCTCCCCCTTGTACAGTGCTTTGCAATGCTTGGGTGGGCACGATCGCTCTGTCCCTGGCAAAGGGACAGGTCCCTGAAATCCCCACAGGCACATACAGGGAATGCCCATCCATGCCACCCTGCTGGTCTGGGCACGCCAGCACGGGCAGGGGCTGCTGGTGTTTGTCCTCCCACATGGGGCATCCAGAGCCCAGCGGAAGGGAGCCCTACCCAAAGCTCCATCCGCCTTGCCATGAGCCCCCAATGTGGACAGCAGAGCAGGTCGTGGACAAACTGTGTCATATTGTGACCTTGCTTTTGGGGGCTGGGGGCTGTGCTGATCCTGCGGCAGGGGTGAATCCGAGGCTGGGACCCCCACCCCATCCCCTGCAACCTGGGTCTGGTCCTGTCTCTTTACATATGCAAAGTAGCTCATCACCCAGAACAGTGCTGTGCTGTCCACCCCCTGACAAGTGGTGTCAACGGGGGAATGACAGGGAGGCAGGAAAACAGGGCGACCTAAACCTGGGGGCTAGGTGGGCAAGTCCCCCCACCCTTACTCTCCTATGGAGTCAGTAAGAAGGGGGGTGCAGACCGGGAGGGCACCGGTGCACGGAGCAGGGACGGGGTGCAGGATGGCTCCTGTCCGTGTGCCCCCAGGGCCTGGCTGTGAATCCAGGCGCTGGCATTTGGGGTACGAACACAGCAATAAAATGCCCACGGTTGGCAGGGAAGGCCTGGGCTGATTTCTCCCTCCCTCTCCCCTCTCCCAGGGCTGGGCCTTGCTCCTACAGAACCAGTCCCAGCCTTTGCCCGGTCAGCTGGAGCATAGGGGAGGGAGACTGGAACAACACGCCTCCCTAGCCTTCCCCAGCCCGGCTGGAATTAGGACCATGAGGGAACATAGGGGTGGGGGTGGGGTGTGTGCATTTGTATCTTTCACACACCCCCTGCGTACGGGGCCAATTTCTATCTCCAATTTGCAGCAAGACATATTTGCAACCTGTCACAATACAAAGGCCATTGGTCTCATCAGTGACCAGTGACTTCCAGGCCCAGCCGAAGGGAAGTAAGTTCCTCCAGTTAAACTCTTCTGTGACTTTTAACTTGGTATTTCTTAATTAAAATAAAATTGAAGAGGGTGGGGGGGGGCATCTTGATTGAATCAGCCAAGGAGGGAATCCGAGGCTGAGGACTTAAGAAGAGAGTGTGTCCTTTCAAATTAAAACTCTACACTTTATACTTTATCTCCAAAAGGCTATAAATGAGCTTTGGGTTTTAAAAATGATTTCATATGATTTTGTAATTACCCGAGTTACTATTACCTGATTAACACAGGAATCCTAACAGTCTGTGGAACTTTTATTTCTCCAGTTGTGGTTGTCTTGGGGCTCGACACCTGCCTCCTGCTCGCGTACAGGCGTTTTAATTAATGTACATTATGTATGCCTTTTTTCTCTTGGATCTAGGGCCTGAGCTTCAGACTAAAGTTAATAGCTATCTGATGGAGAGGAGTAGCCAAAACATTTGCACCATTCCTGTCATATTCTGTAATGGTATGGGATCTGGCTTGGGATGAATTCACTATTATGTTGACTTAGGTCCCGATTCTCAAGGCTGTAGAAGTTGACTTGGACGGTGCACACTAATAAAGACAGCATGGATATGGGATGGGTATGTTCGATCAGATCCAGAGTTTAATAAATGGGCATCGCTTTGTAGCCGTAACTCAAGGAAAAACCACTCTGATTTCACTAGGAGCTCATTTTGCTTGACAAATGAGCACACTATTATTTTACGCTGAAGAAAAATGTTGGAAAAAGGGGAGAAATGGGGTGAAAAGGCAAAATTGGCAAGTGACAGATTCACAGAAGCATAGAATCCTAGGGCTGGAAACGACCTCAGGAGGTCATCGAGATCAACCTGCTGCCCAAATCAGCCCAGCCAGGGCTTTCTCATGCCGGGACTTAAAAACTTCTAGGGATGGAGATTCCACCCCCTCCCTAGGGAACCCATCCCAGTGCTTCACCGCCCTCTTAATAAAATAATTTTTCCTAATATCCAACCTAGACCTCCCCCACTGCAACTTGAGACCATTGCTCCTTGTTCTGCCATCTGTCACTACTGTGAACAGCCTCTCTCCATCCTCTTTGGAACCTCCCTTCAGGAAGTTGAAGGCTGCTATCAAATCCCCCCTCACTCTTCTCTTCTGCAGACTAAATAAGCCCAAACCCCTCAACCTCTCCTCATAAATCATGCGCTCAAGTCCCCTAATCATTTTATTCGCCCTCTGCTGGACTTTCTCCAGTGCGTCCACATGCATCCTGTAATGGCAGACCCAGAATTGGACACAGTACTCCAGATGTGGCCTCACCAGTGCTGAATACAGGGGAATAATCACTCTAGATCTGCTGGCAATGCTTGAGGCCTTCACATCTCTCTGTCATTATTAATATGAATGGGGCCCTGATCTCAAGTGGTGCTCCTGGCACCTCTAGAACGCAAATAATAAATAATAATAGAATGGGGAAGAAATCACCAGACCCACACGAGATCCGGTTCAGCTTCATCATGGCAGGTCTGCAGCCTGAGCTGCTTGTTCTAGAGAGAGGAGGTGGACTGCAGGCTGCATCTCGATGCTCTCAAGACACACTACAGGCACCAACAATGATGAAATTGTCTTGCAGGCAAGGGTGCGTCGATGCAGCAGCATTGTTCCGAAATAACAATGCGAACATTTACCCAGCAATTCCGTTATTCAGAAATAGTTCTGAAATAACGGCTGGCTGTTTCCGACTTCCGTAAGCCTTGTTCTGCGAGGAATAACACCTCTTCCGAAATAGCTCTTTCGGAGAAGCGGTATAGTGAACGCTCCACTGCTGCTATTTCAAAATAGCTCCTCCCCCAGGCCATTCAAAGTAATGACTCCCCAGGGCCTCCTGGGGCTCTACATCGAGTTAAGCGCGTCCGCATTAGGGGAGCCTGCCTCAGATTAATTTTGAGGCTTCCTTGTAGCATAGACATTCTATTCGAAATAAGCTTTTATGGAGTATTTCTTCTGGAATAGCTTATTTCAAAATAAACGTGCCGTGTAGATGTACCCTTGGACTTCCCACCATTAAGATATGCAAGGCGGCGGGGAGAACCGTTTCATCCAGCCAGTGGGAGAAAGAGAATTATTAGCACCAATCCTTTCTGAGCCCTGGAGAATTGTTCTGTTCATTCAAGTCATCCTTCAAAAACTGCTATTGCACTCAGAGACACAAAGACGAAAAATCTTTGCCTCATTGTGGTCCTGCAGTGAGGGCAGGCGACTGGTGACCTCTCGAGGTCCCTGCCCATTCTAGTGTTCTGGGATTCTATGATTCCGTGGCAACACACAACTCCCAGATTAGAGGCCTCTGTTTTGTAGGTGCAGTGCGATTAAAAACAAAATGGGAGCACGGATGGACTAATGATAACGGATTTTCTCACCAACAATAATGAGGATAATAATGAAAAACAGAACTTTGCTTTGAGGCTGAAAGCCTTTTTTATGAGAGATTTTTTTCTGCTTGCTGTTCCATTTGCCGGTCTCCTCTACCTAGAATCATAGAGCTGAAAGACACTTCAAGAAGTCGTCAAGTCCAGCCCCCTGCTCTAGGCAGGACCAATCCCAACTAGATCAACCCAGCCAGGGCTTTGTCAAGCCGAGACTTAAACACCTCTAGAGATGGAGACTCCACTACTTCCCTAGGTAACCCATTCCAGTGCTTCCCCACCCTCTTAGGGTGTGTCTAGACTACATGCCTCCTTCGACGGAGGCATGTAGATTAGCCAGATCGGAAGAGGGAAATGAAGCCGCGATTAAAATAATCGCGGCTTCATTTAAATTTAAATAGCTGCCCCGATCTGCCGATCAGCTGTTTGTCGGCAGATCGGGGGAGTCTGGACGCGATGCCCCGACAAAGAAGCCTTTCTTCATCGACACAGGTAAGCCTGGTTTCACGAGGCTTACCTGTGTCGATGAAGAAAGGCTTCTTTGTCGGGGCATCGCGTCCAGACTCCCCCGATCTGCCGACAAACAGCTGATCGGCAGATCGGGGCAGCCATTTAAATTTAAATGAAGCCGCGATTATTTTAATCGCGGCTTCATTTCCCTCTTCCGATCTGGCTAATCTACATGCCTCCGTCGAAGGAGGCATGTAGTCTAGACACACCCCAAGTGAAATAGTTTTTCCTAATATCCAACCTAGACCTCCCCCACTGTAACTTGAGACCATTGCTCCTCATTCTGCCATCCGCCACTACTGAGAACAGCCTCTCTCCATCCTCTTTGGAACCTCCCTTCAGGAAGCTGAAGGCTGCTATCAAACCCCCTCTCACTCTTCTGCAGACTAAACAAACCCAAATCCCTCGGCCTCTCCTTATAGAGAGGCCAAAACGGCCTTTGCTTCTCCTCTGTGCTTGATCTCCTATTGGAAGTTGCTCAGTAGAACGGAGCAGGTGGGGACCAGAATGGGTGTCAAATGTGACCATTCAGCAACTCTGGGGGCTTGTTTCCGCATTGCCACGCACCTTGTGTGATCACGCCGGCCAAAATTCATGCCGCGTGGCACTGTTTTTACAGCCACGTGACGCAGGAGTCAAAGGACTCCACCTTGAGAATCAGGCCCTGCGATTTCAATTCTTGTCGAGTGAATTGCTGAAAAACGAGCTGCACTTCAGCAGAGACGAAAACAGGGGTTTTGTTGTTTTTGTTGTGCATTTACTCTGCACTCCTCTGAGTCTGGAGCTAAGCCATTCGTTCCCCTCCGTGCTTTGCCCCATTACTCCGCCAAGCCATCTCTGCCTGCAGTGACTCTTGCACTGACAGCCAGGCAAGTACAGCTGGGAACTCTCCCAGGAACTATAACTTGAGCTTCACATAGTCTCCAGCTTCAGGCAATAATCTGTTCTGGTTCTTCCTACTTCAACAATTTCTCTCACTCCCACAAAGGACCATAAACCCTCCTCTCCCTCTCCTAGCCTGCCACCCGGCATGGTACTGAATTTGTGTCAGTGCCTGTGAGTCGCAGGGGAAGGTGGAAATCACACCCTGGCCAGAAGGAACGGGGGACGTTTTGCTAGGCAGAGCGAGGTACAAGGCACTTGCATTTCAATCCACCTTGCCAGGCGCAGAACAAGAACATCATTCTCCACACAGAGCATGAGCCCAGAAGGCTGGGAGAAATGTCACTGAAGCTGGGTGCACTCGGTGAACGTGACCCTGTGAAATTAACAGGGGATCCACGTCCACGCTGGATATCGCAATCTGTAATTCTTCATGAGCAGGGAAACTGAAGGCTGGAGCATACGGTTTCTATCTGTGCAGCACAGAAACTGATTAAAAATGCTAACAACCATGATTGTCCAACAACCAGGAGTTCCCAGGAGGCTCATACACACAGATGGTGATTAGTTTGGGATGGCCGGAACAATCACTAGTTCCATGTTGCAGTAACACCCACAGACTATCTGTCACCGTCCCAGGAGGCACTTAAAGGCTGTTTACTTCATGCAGTTAACTTGAACCATAAGCTTTACAAGCCTCTTTGATACATTTTTAATCACTCTCCCCACAACCCTATAGCATTGCGCTGCACGGATACACGCTTGCATTCTGTACATCACAAATCCCTCCCCGGACTGGAGAAAGGCTCAAGGCGACTTTCCCCTGACGAGCCCAGTGAACTGCGTAAGTCACTCCACTGCATGCTGGCTTGGGCTGCAAATGCAGCTGCATCTTCCAGGGGGTCCCAATCAATGCAGAAGCCGGTGCCGCGGCTTTCATGCTCAGTAATACATCCCAGCTCCCTGCCTGTGGACACAGTGCGATCAAACGATCAATACCAGCTGCATAACAAATGGTGAAACTGAAGGCAACTGTTTAGCTTTGGCAAGAGTCACTCTTTGAATAGTTCTAATGCTTTTCTGGCCGGAGAGCATCCTTTCATGTCTTTATTTACAATTACTGTTTGGGGGTTTTTTAAAAAGTGAGTCCTGGTGTATGCTGGATGTTTCAAAAGTATATGCTGTAGCAGGGGTGGGCAAAGGGGCCTCCGTGGGAGCCTGTCAAGCAGGTGGATCGGGCCCGTGAATGCCCTGCCACTCCCCCTGCCCCAAGCTAATCAGGTTCTGGGGGCAGCGGGAGCATGCCGTGCACCCCCTGCTGGCAGGGGGCAGGGAGTGAGAGACTTTGCACACTCCCCCCGCCCCTGGCCTTGATTGACCTTGGGGGGGGAGGGAGCGTGTGAAGGCTCCTCCCACTGCCGGGGCACAGCTGCTGTTCAGAACAGCTGGCAGTTCTCTCTAGGTGGGGGAAGGGTGGGAGCAAAGCCTGTACATGCTCCCCCACCCCCAGGCCAATATGGGTCTGTGAGCAGGGGAGCACGGAAGTGTCTTAGCCCCGCCCCTTCCACCTGAGGCCCCGCCCCTTCTGGGACAGCTCGGAACCACTTCGAAAATTAGTGATGTGCCCCCTCCTCCTGCCTAAAATTATTGCCCACCCCATGCTGTAGGCCTAATTGCTTTCTGTACAATTTTTCTTCTAGGAATCCAACTGTAAAAAAAAACATTTAAAGAAGTAAAAAGGGAAGGGAAACGTTCTTTGTTTTCTTTTTGTTTTGGGCCAAATGTTACAAACTCAAAATATTAGAAGCCCTGTTGGACGCTTTCATGCTATAATGCAGCAAAGTCCCGGCTTGACAAAGCTGGACTTGATGACCTGCTGAGGTCTCTTCCAGCCCTCGGATTCTATGATTCTGTGCCCAGTGCCCGAGGCTTCATCCATGCTGTCGGCTAGTGGTGTGATTCCAGCTCACAAAGATGTCCTCGCGCGCTCGTGTGAGTGAGCTCACTAAGAACAGTCGTGTAGCCACAGCAGCAGAGGCAGCAGCTGTACAGGTTACCCGCTCCAAGTGTATACGTGGGGCATGTTACCCCGTGCCACCCCTCACTGTCGGTGCTACCACGGTGACACTACGACTTGTGAATAAGTCTACACAAGCTGAGAATCACATCCCTAATTCACAATGTAGACCTAGCCTGAACTGCATAGGGGTTATGTATGTCTTTTGGAGTGCACGGTTAAGGTCAGAAGGGGCCATTAAGATCATCTCTGCCTGGCTGTAGAATTTCATTCACTTATTCCTGGTCCATCAGTCTGTCTAGGTTTATATAGCCATCTGTCCACTCATATGGCCCCCTTCATGAGAGTATCTGAGTACCATTACTGGTCTTACCGTGACAGCAACCTGGGAGGTAGAGAAGTATCATCAGTCCCCAATGCACAGACAGAGTAGTGAGATACAGAGAATAAAGACTCAGGCCCCGACACATTTTAAAGCTGCTTTCAGACACTGGCTCATGATGGGGGCTTTCTAGTTGCTATGGCAATACAAATAAATAAACTCAATAAATCATCACAGGCAGAAAGCCCTTCGTGGACCAGTGGAGTATTGCTCTAGTGGACCTGAGTTCCAGCCCCCCCTTCCTGTCCAACACTCTCCCCCACAGTGCTGTGGGGGGAGGGACAGAAATGTGAGACCAGCCTGAGGTACTGGTACACCAGCAGAAACCCGACCAGGGGAAAGTGCTGCTGTGTACTTGCATCTGAATAACATCCCTAAACGTCATCAGCAAGCCCATGTTGGAAATGGAATGCAGAGCTCCCAAATCCCAGAACCAGCGGGTTATCCTTCCTCCCCCATTTCACTCCCGCCCTTCTAACATCTATATTTAGAACTCATTTTTTCCAAACTCTCGGCGGTTATCATAAACATCTCTTCCTAACCCCTGCATAATTATTAATATACACCCCATTCAGGAGTCAGAAGAAAAGCAACATGATTAATGAAAATGTATCTTGCAAATAAAGGAGCTCTCTATATCCCTCCACCCACACATATACATAAACTTTTACAACTCTGGCTATTTAAGATCTTATCCAGACAGTCTATGTTGGGTTATAAAACCATGGTAGACACCCTCAGGCAAAAGAGTCCCTGCATTAGCAGACACTATGGCTGCATCTACACTGGCATGATTTGGGGCAAATATTTTTAACAGAAAAATTTTTTCCTTTAAAAGTATTTGCGCAAGAGAGTGTCTACACTGGCATGTGCTTTTGCACAAAAGATTTGCTTTTGCGCAAAAGCATCCATGCTAGTGTAGACGCTCTCTTGCGCAAGAAAGCTCCGATGGCCATTTTAGCCATCAGTCTTTCTTGCGCAAGAAATTGATGTTACCTGTCCACACTGGCCTCTTGCGCAAGAACACTTGCACAAGAGGACTTATCCCTGAGCAGGAGCGTCAGAGTATTTGCGCAAGAAGCACTGATTTCATACAGTAGAACATCAGTGTTCTTGAGCAAATACTCGCGGCCAGTGTAGACAGGCAGCACGATTTTGAGCAAAAGCAACTGCTTTTGCGCAAAATCTTGCCAATGTAGACACAGCCTATATATTTAGCAATCTTATTGATACTCATCAATCATTTATTTGAAAAAAAGATGAAAAATATTAAAAGGTACTGCTGGGGATTAATCTTCCCATATTGATAAACTGTTAAAAAAATTAATGAACTGGAGCAACTCTGTTTTGTGGTTTTGCTTTAAAGTGTCCTCAAAGTCTTTGGGCAAACCTTTAAAGCGGTCCTTGAATGGGGCTTTCATTGTGCTCGAAGATACTGGCTGACTGGTGCATTCACTGTGGAGCTGCCATCACAAAGGTTAGAAACACGTTTTATTTGCTATTGGAGGATGGGGAACAGTCGCAGCTAGTTTGAAATCCTTCCTCGCTGCATAGTCTTGATCAGCACATAGAGGGTTACCATCTGGCTTAATCTCAGATCACCAGAAATCCAGGCAACAACCTCCTGTCTCCAAAAATAAAATCAAATAATATAAAAATTCAAGTGTACAGCACAGAGTACTTAGAGCAGGGGTCACCAACCAGTCGATCGGGATCGACTGGGAGATCTCAGAGCCTCTGACAGGGGATCCTGACTGGTTTGGCCGGGAAGCTATCGAGGGCTGGCACTTCAGTTGCCCTCCCCCCTGTGCTCTGCTGCTTCTGACCTCTGCCTTGGAGCTGCCCCTTTGATCAATATTGGAGAACCGAGGCCAGTGGGGTTGGGGCCTGTAGATAAGGGGCAGCACGTGGAACCACTGCTGTATATACCAGCTGCTTTCAGGGGTGGTGCAGGAGCAGGACAGGAGTAAACCTGCCTTGGTTCTGCTGTTCCATCCCTGGGGAGGCCGTCCAGCCGCTCCCAGGGTAGATAAAGGTGGGGGAGACTTGAGCCCACCATCCTGTATTCCACAGGCAAATGCCCTACCCCCTAGTGCATGCCTAGTCTCACCCCACCTGCCTACCTTCAGCAGGTCCCTTACCCTGTGTTGGCTGTCCCGCCACTCCCAGAGTGGGCGGGGCTCAAGCCCCCAACCCTGCGCTCCTCAAGCATATGCAGACACATTCTTTTTGGTATAAAAATTCAAGTGGATGACAAGTCTCCACCGATAGGAAATCTCTAATTTGCCAAGATGCTGACGTGCTATTTTTTCCCCATATGCAAAGAACATTGTGTGTGTGGAGAGAAATAGTAAAATGCTGTCCCAAATACCATTCATCAAGATACAGTGAACTCTGTTAATAGTTAAATCGTATTTTTCTGAGTCAAGTTTGCTAGGGGTAGAGGTCCACTTTTGAGTCCCATGCATTGAAAATGGGCATTTTCGTTCCATTGCCTTTAACCACAGTTTTGCTAAACGCAGGTTTTATCGTGAAATGCCTGGTTCCAAGCCTTTAAATGTTTGTGTGACCGATATGCAAGAATCCAGAGGACTGCATGTGCAAACATGTAGGGTAATGTGTCAAGTTACAGATCAACCAAAAAGCTCACGTACAAAGAGCTCTTATAGAAAATGAGATCCGTTTTACTAGAGGATGCAGCAGTTAATTTTGTTTTAAGTAGCACAGAAAGGATGATATTCCCCACCTGTGTCAAGGGCTCATGAGCTATTTATGTCTCAACAAAGCCTCCCAAATAGGATTTAAGAGAGGCCTCGACCTTGTGCATGGGATGAATTTTACCCAAATTCCTCATAAAGTAGGAGAAAATGAGGCCTATCAAATAAAATAAATAATAATGCCGCTTTGCATTTCTAAAATGTCTTCCAGCTGAAGATTTCAAGCCTTGATAATTAATTTCCCTTTAACTTTATTTCCATCGATTAAACATTCAGCAGAATAAAAAGAAAGACTCTATTAATAAAAGCTAATGTGATTTTCAATAAGAGTTTGCTAATGGGCAGAACAGCCATCTCACCATTTCATCTGCAACAGAGAGGCATCTAGACAGTACATGTGTCCATACATTCTTTCAAATTAGAGCACCCTCTTCTTTCAGGTTGTTCGGAGAAATTAGGTTGTTGTGTATAACTGTAATGAGGTCATAAAGGGTCTGATCTCCACTGGGGTTTAATTATCTCCGAATCTTATAAATATCATGCTGAATTATCGTGAAATTTGCATAAAGGTTAGAATCTTGCTGGCCCAGCTCCATTTACCAAAATGGCAAAGACTAAGAGCGAGGTGCTTTTTAAAGGATGTTCTTATATTGCAGAGACAGACTGGTTTTGATCTGGGATTGGAAATGTACTTTAAGGAGACGCAGGATCAGGAGAGAGAAAGGGGGGGGGATATATTTCAAACAGTCTTTCTAGGTAACTTCAAACAGATGACTAGAATGGGGTTTTATAGCCTTGAGATAACCTGCTCTTTTCATGGCCCAGGGAGATTGTATTAAATATACGCATCGCAATCAGGACCATCTTTTTCTCTTTTCATGTTGAATATTAAAGTAATGCCACACAAAGTTTTATCGCCAGCCAGACCAGAACGACCAAAATGATAGAGGAGGAGGAATCAGAGATTTTAATCTAAAAGAAGGCAGATCTAGGGCTCCTATCCTGACATTTTTACTAAATTGGGACCTTTTTTTACTAAAGCAAAACATGCACTGGGCTTCCAAAAAGGACCGAATAAAAACAGAGTAAGGACTCCACAAGTCGGTGCTCTATGTTTTGAATCTTATCCTCTGGCACCGTGGTGTGGCTCCACTGCTGAAAAAATGACTAAGCCAGCTTCCCCCAGCACTGTTTCCTGTCTGCCTCCCCCGCCCCCCCCCCCAACCCCTGCAGCAACGGAGGGGGGCAGGTGGGTCTGCGGAACCAGCATGTGCAGGGAGCCTGCTTGAAAACTGGCTCCCTGTGCCTGTCAGCTCCCCCCTACCACCCTCACCCTCCACGCTGCTGCCTCTCTTTCAGAGGCAGCATGGGGTGGGGGGGGGGGGGGGAACAGGTGGATCCAGTGCTCATGAGGCTTTTAAGCCAGCTATTCATGGGCACCAGCTCCCGTTCCCACTCCCCCCCCCCCCCGCCCCTTCTGCCTCTGATATAGAGGCAGCAAGGGGGGTGGAAATGCATGTAGTCGACAAGATTAACCGATAAACCCAGGCGTATCGGTTAAGCGTGTAGTTGTCTACACACTGATATCCCTAATCTCTCCCCTTGTCCTACTTTTGGGGGAGAGGGCTGGATTGCACTTGGTATTTGGTCTAGTCCAAGTGAAAAATTCTCATGTTTGATGTAGATGGATAAAGTGGCCAATTTCAGACACAGGGTAAATGGTCAGCTCCAATGAAAAAAGTGCCAACTCAGAGTACCAACTCCGAGTTTAGCTAATTCTGGGTAGACACACATCACAATCCCTGCACCACACATTCCTTCCAGTGCATCTTTATCGTAGTCCCAAAAAGACAATCCCTGTTAAACATCAAACCCCGTTTGTCGTAAGATGCAGACAGAGAACAGCAAACTCATCTGACTTATGACAAACTGAATATAAATGTCTTCACTACCAGGCTCTTTCCTGACTCATGTTCACAAAGAGCAACGGATGCAGCAGCAGTAAATCTAAGGCAATTTGATAAGGAAAAGAAGGGTTTAGAAGATCTCGGAAATCAATGTAACCTGCTCCTGTGACACCTGGAAACAATGGTTCATTGAAGTACTGCGGGTAAAAACAAGGATTTTAAATGCATCCTTTTCCAAAAGAGAAACCATATTGTCTTTTATCTGGGGCTGAGGGAAGGGCACATTTTGTAGGTAAAAATTGTGTTGCTTAGCTTGGAGCTAACCCTTACGACATACATTACTGTCTTTCTGTTCAATCAGTGTTCTGCTACAAGAATCAGTTACATTCAATCATCTGAAAGAGCTATTAAAATGCTGATAAAAAATTCATAAAGTAACACACAGTAATGAATCAGGAGAATTCAGTAAAGTGAGACCTACCCTTAGAGCAGGGCTAGAATGAAGGTGAACGATCGTTTGGGCCTAGCGGGCATGAAATACCCTTTTGGAAGATGAATAATTCTGTTTAGGGCTGATAAGTTGAACTAATTTATAATGCTGTTTTAGGTCCACTGCTGAAATATTTCAAATCCCTCAACTTTAAAATGCATTGCCTGTCAGAAGCTGGTCTCTTAACAGTTTCCTCTTAACATTTCTCAGATTGTAACCTAGACCAATTTGCATGATTTACTGCTTATTGTATTATACTGTGCATGATTTAAAATGGGAAATAAAATTAAAGAAGAGGGAGAGAGACAGACAAGGGGGTGTGAAAGGAACCAAGAATTGCTGCAGTAGAGACACAATGTTCCTTAGATCTTTGTACAATACTGAGAGGTGCTTTTCCATCAGGGAATCATGATAAGGACGCTCGGCATGGACAATCCTCGGCTAGCAAAGGAAAGGCTTACCCCACTAAGAGGAGAGTTTGATTCACCAGTATGAGGGGTTGAGCTGGCAACAGGGGTACTGATTGTCCTGTCTTGGGTTCAACGAAAGCTGGAGGCGCTTAGCATCTTGCAGGATAGAATCTTTCGTGATGAGGCTCCATTTGAGATTTGCCATCTCTGAGGAACCTTTTCATACAGGAGGTTTGCTGGAGACCGTATGGAGTTGTGTCATCTCCCAGTTGACATCTTGTTGGTCAAGTCATTTCATTTACAAGTTTGGGACCCATCACAAAGGTAGGAATAAAGACATTACCTGGCTAGCACACGACTTTCCGCCTCCCAATGACTTAACCAACCAAAGAATAGGTATTTAAGAACAATGTACACCTTCTCTATCAGCTTCCTGTAACATGAACACTCTAATTCACTATTTTTCCCCTTACTTCTCCCCCGCCTCTCCCCCTCCATCCCCTATTTATTTTGGAACTGGACTTTTAATAACTCCAGTCATCTGAAGAAGTGGGTTGTACCCATGAAGGCTCTCCTGCCAACATTACAACATGCACATTAGCGCTCTTGCCAGCATAATTTATATCAGTGGTCCCCAACGTTTTGGGGCTGCTGGGCACCTGGGGGCGGGGCCACTCACATGCCACGTGTCCGGGGGCGTGGCCGCTCACGGGCCACGGGCCTGGGGGTGGGGCCAAGAATGCGCTGCGTACCTGGGGCTGGCACCGGCATGTGCCGCGACCCCGGGGCAGGGGCCGCCCATGTGCCTGGGGCTGGCACCTGTCACACGCCCGGGGGCGGGGCCAGCTCAGATTGCTCCGCGGGCACACAAATGGCCCAGCAGGCGCTATGGCGCCCACGGGCACCGCGTTAGGGACCACTGATTTATATGGTTCAGGGAGGGCGGAATAAGTTTTGTCAATGTAAGTGGTAGACGTAGCCTTAGAAGTGCTCACTGAAATCAATAATAGATGCTGGTGCTTAGTAGCCCTGAAAAAAAATCAGAGCATGATCAATAGTTGGGTATAACAGCAGAGTAATCCCCCAGGGTGGCAGCACACCTCAGCGCCTGGACCAAACGACTCACACGACAGGGCCAAAACTAACAGTCAAGACCAGGGGTGGGCAAAATACAGCCTGTGGGATCCAGCCCACAGACACAGCGAGAACCTCAGCCAACCTCCCTGCCTGCCCCGCCCCCGCACACTGCTCAAGTCAGCCACTGTGGGGTCCTTGGGTATATCTCTGAATGCTGCAAGCCTGGGGTCAGCTGCCCCTGCCCCCAGCACAATCTTGCAGCTCCCATTGGCCAGAAACTGCCAAAGGGAGCTACCTGTTTGCAATAGAGGCAGCTCGCAAAGCACCCCTTGTCCCCACCAGGCTCGCAGCGCTCTGAGCTGCACAGGAACCTGCAGCTGCTCCAAGCAGTGGAGCCCAGGGCCAGCCCACAACATTTTGGCACCTGAGGTGGGGAGCTCAAATGACGCCCCCGTGCCCCCACACTTGGGCCAAAACTTTGAAAGGTCTCAATTCTCTGGGTCCTAGCGGCACTCCTTCCTCCCCCTTCCCGCCCCCCCCAGTCTGGCACCTAAGGCGGCCACCTCAGTTCGCCTCATGATAAGGCCAGCCCTGGTGAGCCTGTCTGAGAAACCTGCTGGGTGGCTGGGCAGAAGCCACCCAGATTAACGCTTCCTGGCCAGAGTCTGCCTCTGGCACCCCAACCCCTTCCTTTCCACAGCTGTCTGCCCCCTCCCACTCCTGCCACCCTACACCAAATAACCCTTGTCCCCTCCTGCCCCAGGTCACAACCCCCTCCTTCACTCACCTTCCCTCCCAGACCCCATCCTCTATCCCAGTCTCCCTTCTGCACCTCGTCCATTAATAGCATGGAAGAGTGCACCCCTTGACTACTTACCAAGTCCTTGGAGTGCCCCCCCAGAAGAATTTTTGGCCACCCCTTGTGTAGACAGACTCACGCTGAAACCCAGGGTCTGAAACCTGGCGAGGGAGAGGAGTCTCTGCACCTGAGCACCAGCCTGAGCAGAAATGCCTACACTGCTGTTTCAAACCCCACCGGCCCGAGGCAGCTGAACTGAGCTCACACATGCTGCTGTGGGTTTTTTTGCAGTGTAGACATACCCTTAAATGAACTGGATACACTCAGGAAACAATCCCAGAAACACATGTGCATCTAGGGGCTTAATACAGTCAGATTCATCATGTCAGCAAAAGTCTTGGAGACAGAGTTGTTGTTTTTTTAAATACAACTAAAATTGTCAGGTGGGAAAAAAAGAAACCCCCACATTACATCTGATCATAAGGCTGTTATTGTGACGGGCGCTCTAATCCTGTATTTATTCACCTGTTCCCCATTAGGCAGAACTGTTAAACCAGCACTTTGTCCATCAGCACTCGAGTGTTTAAAGCTGAGTATGCCTCTTTCATAACTGCTGGCACCAGCAAAACCAAATTCTGAAAGCTCTCCAAACGGAGCCTGAATTGTCAAGCATGCCGGCCGTGTTCAGCTGTCTGAGATGCCGCGGTCTCACCCGCCCACTCGCGTCACCTGACAAATGTAATAAATAAAAGTCAATGTATTAAAAAAATAAAAGTATCCCAAGAAAGGTCTCTCCGTTCCCCTGCCACTCACCTCCCTCCCTCTCACTTTTTAAAGTTAAACGCAACCTAAGATTTATTGCTGTGAAAAGGAAAGTTAACCACATAGTCAATAAAGAAAAATCCAATTACCATCCATGGCGGAGCAACATGGCATATAATAAAAGTCTCACTTACAAGGATCTTAACCGACTTGGTCGTTCAGTTCTGCAGCACACACTCCCTCACATGGCTATGACCATGAAACCGGGTGGCGCCAGACCGGGCTTGCATTCACAGCAAAGGCGATGAATGTTTTCCTACCGGTGGGAAGGGAAAAGGCACAGACAGTGCTATAAAGCTTACTCGAACCTACTAAATCAGCTCTCACTTCCACCACAACAGGCTTCGCAAGGGGTGGACTGACCTCCTTGGCAAGGCAGACAGGTAGTTACAGTCCTGGCTGCCTCTGCAGGAAGGCATTTCTCTTGGGTTTGGAGTAAGTTTTCAGTGCACACAAAGAAATCTTTCACGTGTTATGCGGGTGCAGCTTTTGCTATCTGTTCCTAGAACACCCGTCAACTTGGAATGAAAACCCTGAGCTACATCAGACGTCTGAGACGCTAAGTTCAGGATGACAAATTTCATTGACGGGGGAGTGGTAATTACAAACTACTCGACTGACGGAGAATAGGAGAAGGATGCAGATATTTAGCACTGGCCTTGCCATGAGCTGACAGTGGGATATTGGGCAAATCACTTAGGTTTATTATCCCTAATTTACAGGCTAAGAAATTGAGACAAAGAGCAACTAAGAGTCATGAAGAAAACCCTTGGAGAGAGATGAATAACTCAACTGTTTCTTAGGCCACACGAGAGCTTACAGCAGTGATGCGGTACCAATGGCAAAAGAAAACCACCTCTCTCTTTTTGTGCTGTGTTTGTACAGCTCCTAGCACAAGCTGGCCCTGATCCACATCTGGGGCCCCTCGCTGCTACTGAAATACAAATTAGAAATATTAATGCTAAGCAAATATGCAAGTACTATATTTCAATTAAAAACCGGTCGCTAAATAGGCACCGCACCATACGTACATCAGCAAGTCACTGTCAACGTCACAGTATGCTCCTATCAATCTGTGTCTCAATTCTGTGGCCACGGCACACCCCGAGCAGCTGCAGAACACAACCCCGAATTACGCCAAAGTGGTGCCTATCCTCCTTACAAGACGGAGATTTATTACCAGGGCCCAGATCCTGCAAAGTATTATCCATGTGCTTGACTTCAATCGGATCATGTACAGCACATAAAGGGAAGCAGTCTTTGGACGTTCACGAGACAAAAATGTACTCAGTAAAATGGCCGTATTATGTGCGTCTGAACCCCGAAGCCACAGGAAGAGGAGAGAAGGAAATCATACATTGCCAGGACTAACTGTGCAGCTTAAGTAGGCTCAGACGTGAATGAGTAACGCTTACAGCGCCCGCATTTAGCAACTGAGGCAGAGTGGGTAAGTGGCCTGCCCAACGGTACATTCCAAATTAGTTGCGGAACCAGAAATCAAACCCACATCTCCAGGCTTGCGCTAGAATCACCATCATTCCCTGCTGCCCTCTCTGTCCTCGGCATTCATCCACTGTACAGCCTCTCTTGCCTTAACAAGCAGAACAGGAGCATCAGAGTCTAAATCTGACATTACTTTGTGTTTTGCCCCCACCATCTAAAAGTTGACTTTTTGCATGACATTACAAGGGTGAGAAGGGAGTTCACACAATATTAAACCTGCTGAGACAAGAGAAAAAAATCTGTGGCACATGCAAGAGAAAACACCTGATACAGCAGGCAGAATTAGGGGTGTGAGGAAGCAGTATGAGCCTTCACAGCACAATTTCAACATCACAAGGTAGCTCAGAGCAAACAGTAGATGACAATGGGTTTTAAATTGGGTAACACGTCAGATTAAATTACCCCAGGAGCTGTAAATCAGGAGTAATTCCACTGTAAAGCCATTAAAAGAGAGATCCGAATCATGATCAATATTCATAGTGTAGTGCAGACTTGAGAATCCCAAAGGAGATTGCATCCCCACTTTGCACTGTATAAACTCATAGGAAGAGGCAGATTCTGCCCTGCAGAATTTAGCGTCTAAATAGACAAGGCAAAGAAAGGAAGAATTATTTTACAGATGGGGAATTAGGGGCCCGGAGAGATTAAGTGATTTTCCCCAGAGTAGAAAGGAAACATGTGGCAGAGATGGGAGTTGCGCTCATGTTTCCTGAGTCACAGTTTGTGCCTGATCTACAAGGCAACCCTTCTTCAAGAGTCTTTAAAGAAGCAACTGAGTTACATTTAACGCTGTAGTCAGAGATGTTCCATCCATAGGACGGTTTAGGGCAGCCAACCCGGGCCCGCTTTTGGGGGGCCCCCTTGCGGCTGCCCTAACAGTCCTATCGACGGGACCCGCGGGATTACCTGGGGCTGGGAGCATGGGGCAGCAGGAGGGGTCCTCCCCACTCAGAGGGTGCTGCTCTTACTACTCAGTGGTGGCAGGAAGCAAAGTGCCCCAGTCCCAGGTCAGTCTGCTTCCCGTCGCCGTGGAGAAGCAGGAGGGAGTAGTGGAACAGGCTGATTGGCCACTCTGGATCCCACCCCCGTAGTGGTACGGGAACCTTTGCTGTCACTGCACCAGGCGCCTTCTAATCCTCGGGGCTGAGTTGCTCTGGGTCACGGAAGGAGCAGGGGTGGGGTTTGCGGAAGGGGTGGGGCCTGTGAAGGGGGTGGGGCCTGTGATGGGGGTAGGGAAGCTCCAAACCTGGGCTTCTGGGGGTGGGGTTTGCTCTGCCTTTAGGCCAGCCCTGGCTGGAGTGACAAACTGCAAATGAAGACTGAACTTGGAAAGGTTTAGAGGTTCAGCACCATAGGGATTAGATTTAAATTCCATCAAGTATGATTTGGCGATGGGCAACCTTGGCTAGTGAGTGGGTCACATGAGTACCTCTCCTTCATTTCATTGGCCACAAGATTGTCATAACCACGGTTATGTCTACACTATAGGGCTTTATTGGAAAAAGGTACGCAAATTATGCTCTGCAATTTTCCGATAGCTTTTTTGGAAGCGGCTTTTCCGAAATTTGGCCCATCTATACTGGACCAAATTTTGGAAAAACCTCCTCTTTCAGAAGAGCCCTTCTTCCTCGTGGGAGGAGGAAGACAGGGCTTCTGAAAGAGCGTGTCTGCTCTTCTGCAAAAAAAAAAGCCCGAAGTCTAGACATAGTCCAAGATGTGTCTCCAGGACAGGATAGTTTTGCTCACTGCGCTTCTGTACCTAGAATGTGCAAGGTGTGCCAACTGAACCGTAGCAGCACTGTGATTGGATGCAGGGGGAGCGCGCGGCTCTCCCAGTCAACGTTGTGTGCAACCAGCACCCACCTCACATCCCATGTCCTTGCTTTACATGCATGCCACTTTAGTAATATCGGTAGGAAAAAAATCGACACATCCAATCAATGTGCCGCATAAGTCAAAAAAGCAAAAAGATTGCTGTGAATCATTAAAAAGGGGTAGATAATAAACCAGAAAGTATCATATGGTCTCTATATAAATCCATGGTGTGCCCCCATCTTCAATACTGTGGTCACACCATCTCCGAAATATTGGAAAAGGGTTCAGAAAAGGACAAAAAATGATTAGGGGTATGGAATGGCTTTCATATGAGGAGAGATTAATAAGACTAGGTCTTCTCATCTTAGAAAAGAGATTATTAAGGGAAAATATTATAGAAAACTATTAAATCATGACTGGTGCGGAGAAAGTAAATAAGGAAGTGTTCTTTACTCCTTCTTGTAACACAGGGACTGTCATCAAATGAAATTAGTAGGTAGCAGGTTTAAAACAAACAAAAAGAAGCATTTTTCACACAATGTGCAGTAAACCTCTGGAACTCCTCGCTAGAAGATGTTATAAAACTAAAACTATAGCCGGGTTTCAAAAAGAACTAGATAAATTCATGGAGGATAGGTCCATCAATGGGTTTTGGCCAGGATAGGCAGTGATGGTGTTCCTAGACTCTCTTTGCCAGAAGTTGTTCTGTTCATTCCTTCTGGGGTACCTGGCATTGGCCTCTGTAGGCAGACAGGATCCTGGAAGAGATGGATCTTTGGTCTGACCCAGTATGGCTGTTCTTATGAAGGAGCCACGTTTCATCAGGGAACATGAGCAGAACTCACTCTCTTCTTTGGCTTCTAGTTTCCAGACCAAACCGTGACGTGAACCCAGAAGCCAAAACAAATGTGAAGCGGCACAGTCTTATGGCTGAAACGAAAATCATGCTTTATAAGCCATGAACTTAGCATTTAGTGACCGCTATTTTCCACAGCACTATAGCTAACCTCATGGTGCAACACTGTAAATCCACACAGTTGAGATGTTGCATCAGTGTAAAGAGTAATTTCCACCACTGATATGAACTGCACATGAAACAGTTGACTACTTACACCAGTGGTATCTGTCTGATGGACCCGGTATCACAGAAGAAGCTGACTGTATATGTAAATGTACAAGCAATCCCCCTAGCAGGGAAACAATACAGCAAAAATGCAAGGATCACATAATGGAGAGGGAAAGGATCAACTGTTTAAGGTTAATTCAAGGATTATAAGGCTGCTCTTGCATATGCTGCGAATAATCCTTGAATTACACTTGAATGATGTTGGCCTTTGTACTAGGATGGGAAGCAGGTGAGTCCAGTCCAGGTAAATGTCAGAGAAGCCAGAAACCTGCTGGAAGAACAGAATGGAAGAAAGAAGGGCTAAGGCTTTGTCTACCCTGGCAATTGAGTGACAAAGCTTTTGTTGTTCACGGATGCTTAAACCTCCTCCCCTCCCCTGAACGACAAAAGCGTTGCCGTGGAAAGTAGGAGAGTTTTGCTGGCAAAAGTGCCAGTGTTTACACTGCCCAACTTTCAGTGGCAGGGCCGTGTCACTAAAAGCTATGTAGTGTGGACATACTCTCAGTGTGACACACTTTGTTGGACTCAATAGCCAATTAAAGGAAGGGGGAGCTAAAGGCAGGGGTTTCAAGGCATGCTGATGTTTGGCTGACCCATTCCCCATCACTCTGCCAATCAAAGCTGCATTGGGCTTAATAGATGGCAAAGGCATTGAATCCGTATCTTCCTTACATGCAACAGCAACGTTCTTGGATGCAAACATTAGCACTTTACCCTCACCCAATTAATAGCTAGTATTCAGTCACATCGCTGATTAACATGTTGTTCACAGTGATTAAAACATTTCTTCTCTATTACCGTGCAGTTAAATACTTGGAAGAGAGCTATTGTTAATGAGATATAGGCAAGGTTGCAAACTGTGGTTCTCATACTGTTTGGGGGAAGAGGCAGAAGCAGCCTCCTCCCCCCCTTCCAAATCTTTTGGAGTTGCTAATTAAGGGCTGACTTTTTGGGCAGAGAAAGAGGGTGCTGGAGGATGGGGAAAAGGAACTTTGGGTAATTGAAAGAGTCCAATTCATGCAAGCGCCCAGCTGGTGCTAACCTACATCATTAAAGTTGCCAGCTAACAAACATCAAACACAGCCCTGTATTAATGAAGCAGATGTATTAATTTCCGATTTCTGAGAAAGCTAAGCAACTAGCTGGCTAGCTGACTCCCTCTCTCTCCCCTCCTCTGACAGCACTATTAATGATCTTTAATGCCCCACAGGCACTAATGGGTCCCACTGGGAGTCCAGAAATACTGCAATTTGTATTGAGGATTTAGACGTAACAAAAAAGAAAAAAGAAAGCCCTCTGCTCTTGGGAGCAGGCGCTTGATCAGTCACTTCCCTCTATGGAATAGCACAACAGAATAATAAATGACAGCTCTGCGATTAAATCAAGCCTTCTGCTTTAAGTGCCAGCGAGTGTGTGATTGTCACTAACAATCTACTGCTTGTTAACACCACTGGGGTATAAGCAAACAGCAGTCAACACACACCAAAAAAAGCAGAGCCTATTACTTCATTTTTATTTATATATATCCAGAGGGGAAACAAATCCCGGTGGGTTACTATTATTGTTGTTGTTGTTGTTCTTTATAAACAACTTTTTTTTGTTATTCATGTATTGAAAACCAGAAAAATAAGAAGGCACCACAGGCTTCCATTAAACCAGGCAATTACCTCCATGCACATGTGAGTTTAAGATACACGCTGCCCAGGCAATAGCAGTGAACGGTGTAACACTTTGTATGTAGATGGGAAATGGGAGGCTTATGGGATTGCAGGGCAGCAAACAGCTGTCATCACCCTTCTGATCGACAAAATTCAAGGGACGTGGCCCACGAGCACCTGTAATGGTCTGTAGATAATTTTTATATGCCAAGTATAGGGAGGGAAAAACGTGCAACCTTTTAATTGAACCTTGAAAACTCTGGGGGCTCTCCCTATATGACAATGTATTAACAGGCAGAGCCCTTTGGCTTTACCCACTGATGATAGAACAGCTCATGTGATTAAGGCCCTGGATTTGGCAAAGGATGGTCCAATAGGCACTATCCTATCTGGATGAAAACTCAATTGAGAACCTGATTCTGTTGAAGTTAATGGCAGACCTGCTACCAAGTACAAAGACAGCAAGATCTGGGCTTTAAGCACCAACAGCAGGTAGGTTAGATAAATGTCTATCAGGGATGGTCTAGACAGTGTTTGGTCGTGCCGTGAGGGCAGGAGACTGGACTCGATGACCTCTCGAGGTCCCTTCCAGTCCTAGTATTCTACGATTCTATGAAATATGTGAGGAAAACTATTTTTCTTATCTAAAAGGTAAATTCTTCACCTTGCTGATATAATCTCCATTTTTAATATTACACTGATGTTTTATTTAGATGGGGACCAAAGAAGGACATAATAGTTTATAGTTTACAGAGAAGCCTTATAAAAAAGTGGAAGAGGACTACTGACTAGGTTTTCATTATTACATGAGCCATTCAGCAATGCTATAATACCAATAACATTTGGATTTCTTCCATAAAGCTAGCCATATCTCTGGAATTGACTTATATGTTTCAGGAACGGATAAAGAGATTACACCGAGGCTGACATATAGAAAGCAATACAGACAGGAGAAAAAATACCCAAAAGTACTGCCAACCTTTCTCAAAACTACCACTTTAATAATATAGGCTTTTAAATTTGTCTCCAACTGAAATGTGGATGTTCTTTTATATGATTTAACTCAGGGGCGGGAAACCTTTTTTGGGGTCAAGGACTGCTGATTTTGTGTGCTCCAGCCCTGTGGTGGAGCAGTGGGGAGGCTGGAGCACCAGCAAGGGCTCCCCAATGCTGGGGGGGGGGGGGGCAGAGCCAGGCAAGTTGAGGGGTACATCCAGCCCCCGGGTCTGAGGTCTTCCCTCTCTTTCTCCCCCTCGATTTAGCCATATTTCTAATTTTTTTGTACACCATTAATGGAAAGAATGAGACATTTGATATTCGATTTTTGTATTCTTTATTTTTTTTATTTTGAAACAGGCTGTTAATCTGAAAAAGTAATAATCCACTTGGTCTAGCATGCTGACTCTTTATGTTATATACACATATAAATACTACACATACAGCCAGCCACATTCACACAGATATATGCACATACACATATTTTACCCTTCTGAGGGCATGTCAACACTAGGAAACTATTTCAAAAGCACTAAATTTGAAATGATAATAACTCCCGAAATAGCTATTTCAACATAAGCTTATTCCCCGAGGAAAGCAAGAGTACAGATTTCGAAGAAACCAGCCCACGATTTTGAAATTACGAGTGCGGTAGTGTGGATGCTCGCTTATTATTTCGAACTAAGGAGGGCTATTTCGAAATAACTCCCTAGTGCAGACCAGGGCTGAGCCTTTTATACACACATATACACACACACACTGCGGTCTCCACTGCGCGGAAAGTTAAGTAAAATGTCCCGAGGGCTTAGAATAAACTTGTGATTTTTGAAGGAACAATGTGGGTTATTTTTAAATGTAGCTCTCAGAAGTTGTAGGGATTATTGGATGGGAAGATATCAATCAAGTGATTGAAAATGTCCATTCTCCTTACATGAAGGATGGATCTTCTTTATTCTTGCCTTTCTCCTCCTCTTTTCTGTGTCAGTCACACATCCAGGCTGCTATTCACACTTCATTCACAATCATCTGTACCTATAATCTCTGTTATTTTGCTGTCTACTCCTTATGCCTCATTAGGCATGTTTGACACCTGCACCTAATGCCTTTTCACTGGCAATGCAGGACAGCTTTTGACAAGAACAGATATTTTCCACAATGGCTTTAAAAGAGGTCTTCAAGTATGCACCTTATGTATTTTATGGGGTTAATGTGCTTTTTTTTCCATATTAAATAAAACTCACATCTTATTCCACTCTTCTTGTTAGGTACAACTGAATGCCCTTTGTCTTGGTTAAGAGCATGTGTGTGAGCATGTAGAGGAAATTGGATGGTGACAGAAAACCATAAAATCTACCAGCCAGGCCTAAATAAAAAATCCAGACTGCAGCGGATTTTTCCCCACACAAGAAAAATATTCCATTAATTAGCCTTAAACTATTTTAAAATAGTATAGGTAGATGTACTAAATCACTAAGACTCTTGCACTAATAAATTACAGTGCCACTCTCAAGAGCATCAAACGGATCCTTTTGGGACTGGAACTTCATTTGCTGAAGCACAATGAACAGTTATTCAATATCATAAATGAGTTAAAATCATTCTCAGTGCCACAGGGTCACAGAAAGTCAAACATGATCCCAGATACTGTTCATTTCTGGAGCCTCCTTTGGGTTTAGCAATGTTAGAGGTAATCAGAGAATATCCCACTGGAAAGTTACAATACAAAACAAACGGTGTATATGGTTCTGCTACATAATCATGAACCTCTCTCTCCCCAAAAGATGTCCTATCCTGTTCCTTAGAAAGAAAAATCAATGGCATAAATATTCCAACTGCAAGTTTAAAATATATACAATAAGCTAGGGTCTCCCCATATGTTATTATTAATTAATTAGTATTGACATATGAGCAGAAAAAGGGGAGCTCTTCTCTTAAAAATGTGATTTTTTTTCTCTTGTTTTTGAAGGATTTTTTAAAAAATTGCACACACAGGGAAGCGTGTTTCAGCTGGCGTATTTCCATTTGCAACTTAGCAAGGGCAGAACCATCTTGTCAGTATTCTGTATTATACGATATATATGTCAACAAGCAGCTTTACTTGTGCTGCGCTGCAAGTAAAAACAATTCAAGGCTGCAGAAGAAATGTATTCTGTTTCCATCCTTCAGCCCCGCTTTCTACAGATTTGCTTGGACCTCCCTAAGACAAGGTCAGGCCAACCTACTTGAGAAGGCTAGCCTCAGCGTTTCAGGAATGCTACTCTAAAGGGATGCCAAGCAAGATTTTTCTGCCATTGTTTTGCAGTCCATTCTGGTGTATTAGCAAGAACAGAGAGGAGTCTAAAGAGTCAGCATGGGTCCAACACAATCAGACATTTATATCAATGGAGTGGAAATTTAATTTGGATTGTTAAATTCAACTTGGCTTGTAATCTAGTTTCTTTTTTAATTCAATGCTAAGTCAAGTATAGAGTGAAGAATGAAACGAAGCCTCAGAATTAACCATGCAACCCACCCGCCCAAGCCCACAATACCCAAACCCAAACAATGATTCCTGCACAGTCCCTACGGACACAATGTGTCTGGTCCATCAGAAGGCCCCCCCTGCTGTGTTCTTATACAAAAGAAACTATCTGCTCCGCACATCTGGCATTAGAGCCTCCTGTCTTCGTATTAAAATTAAACTCTGACAGAAATGGGCAGAAGGGGGAAAGGGCTAGTATGGAACAGTTTGGAGCAGTATTGATGAGAACAGCTTGCAGCTGGAAGCCTCAGATGACACAGTTTGTAAGAATGCTGTCACACAGCTGCCTGCATAATGAGGTAAGAAAGAAAAAAAAGAGAGGCTCTTTCATTTGTTATCAGTACAAATCTCTAAAAGAGATGCATCATTTAGAAGTAGCCTGACTAATGGTCAAGTTCCAGAGGGATGCAGATGGAATGTAGAAAATATTCCCAACAAGCAAAGCCCTGGGCTCTTTCATGCTTAGCAGCTAACATTCTGCTGCCAATTTGAGTGGACAGCGGAGCAAGTACCTTTCTCGCTGCCATGACTGCATAAAACAGGATCTCAGAGGCTGGGGTTTTAAAGGATGCCTGCAGTAAAATCTCTGTGTTAAAATTACCTTTGTTAAGAAACAACCCCCTACCACATACAGTTAGAAGGCCTGACTACTTCTTTCACCGCTGCTTATTTTACGCTTGCAGAACTCCACTGTCTTCAGTTAAGTTCCTCCTCATTTATACCAGTGTGAGAGAAAACCTTTTTTAAAAAAAGTAAGATGAAGTCTCTCAATATTTACCTGTAGCAAAACCAAAACCGAATTGAAAAAATAAATCCTGTTATCGTGGTATCTTTTTCAGGAACCAAAGGAACTCCAACAACTCTGACTTCTCATACACACATCCAGCAAGCAATACACAAGAATGGAGTTTTGGATTGTATCAGAAGAATTGTGGCACTGGGTAAGACATGGGGTCCATAAAATCTAGTATCTTCTGTCTGACAAGAGCCAACTCCAGGGCTGTGTCTACACTGGGCCACTTATTCTGGAAAATCAGCTGCTTTTCCGGAATAAGCTGCGAGCTGTCTACGCTGGCCCTTGAATTTCCGGAAAAGCAACGATGCTCTACTGTACAAAATCAGCCGCTATTCCGGAAAAACTATTCTGCTCCCGCTCGGGCATAAGTCCTTATTCCGGAACACTGTTCCGGAAAAGGGCCAGTGTAGACAGCTCAGTAGTCTTTTCCGGAAAAAAGCCCCGATAGCGAAAATGGCGATCGGGGCTCTTTTCCGGAAAAGCGTGTCTACATTGGCCACAGATGCTTTTCCGGGAAAAGGGCTTTTCCGGAAAAGCAGCCTGCCAATGTAGACGCTCCTTTTCCGGAAAAACTGAAAATGGAATAGTATTTCGTTTTAAGCATTTCCGGAAATTCATGCCAGTGTAGACACAGCCCAGATGTTTCAGAGCAAGGCAGTTATGGAATTATCTACCCAGAGGGAAAGTTTCTTCCTAAACCCCAATAGATACGCTAATGAACAACATCAGCAAACTGGCAAAGGACATGAATTCCAGAAGTCAAGCTGACTCCACCTCACAATGGTCTGCCACATCTGATCTCAGTTGTGGTAGCAGCTCGTATACAGAAGGCCATAGCGATGCTGGAATTCACTTTTGACTCCAAAGTTGAGATTAATGCAACTATTTTTATATGACCCTTTAACCTGTGTGTGCAGTGTCCCAAATAATAATCCCATGTTCTGAGCATAACCATTTGGGTGAGCGAAGAGGGAAATGACAACAGAAAGCAGAAAGACCAAGTTGATTTCCATTTATCGGACAAGTTGCAATTTATGAAACGTGTTCTGACAGGTAAATCTGAGTACATGAGACATGAAGGAGAGAGGATGTAACACCACAGATGCCTTCTATTGGTCACAACCTTTTATGGAGTAACACGTTATTATGCACATGCATTGTCTATGAAGTTAAAAGGCCAATGGGTGCTAAGAGTAATTTTTCCCCCTTTGCCAAATGTTAATTTCTGCTGCGTGATTTGCAGGGACTTTACAAGAATCATAGCTTTCCAGAAAAATCTCCTTCAAATCTCCACTGAATGGTGAAAAATACCCTTTATGACTTAAAGGGAGCCATATGTATTATTTCTTCTGTCTCTCTTCTTTTCTAAAAGCTACTCGAGATGGCTATGGGATGTTGCTGTCTCTCTCTCTCTTTTGCTTTAAATTCCTCACCTGGCGCTCATTTTCAGCATTCCACTTGGGTTAGATGCCACTCTCTGTCATGCCCCTGTTTCATAAATCTTCATCCCTGCACATTGCTGTTTCACTTCAAAGGGGTTTTCTCTGTCACTGAGAAGAGAAACAAACCCATCTACCAGACAATTTACTAGGCTACAGCTTAGGCACGCAGAAACCCTGCGCTATTCATATCTGCAATGTAAACTTTCACAAGTACTAGTGCAGAGCAGCATTCCTCTAGGGTTTTTTTTCTCCCGTTTCTCTTCATTGACACTTTGCGCATAAAAATGTTATTCTCCTAAATGTTTTTGCTGAATTGGTATGCGTTTTCGTTAACCTTTTTGCCAATTACCTTATTGTTTTTGAAATAAACCATTTAAAATAAAAAAAACCCTGTGACTAAACCAAACAAAAAAAAACATTTAAAAAAATCAATTAAAATGCACTCAAAATGGCAAAACCAAAGTGATTTAAAACCATGTTGTGGATTTTCCCTTCTCTTTCAGCCCCAACATCCAAAGGCATAACAAATGTTCCTAACAGACCTATTATTTCTCACTGGGGAAGCTGTTTTTCCACTCCCAAAGATGGAGCATCACTGGTGGTGAATGATGGGTTCTGTGTTTGCCAAGACAGACCAGACCACGATGCTTCAGACCAGCTTCTTTGATTGGTGTGGACTTTATTAGCCAACCAAGGTATAGACTGTGCTGTCTGTAGAACAGAGTTATAACTTGGTTCTAGGAGAGAAGAAAAATTCTGTTCTATACAAGTTGGGAAACTGTATGCTAGTCCATGTCTACATAACAGACCACTGCTGGCATAGCGACAGCAATCGTTAGTGCTCATTTACAGGAAATTCCTGTCTTCACCAGTTCAACAGTTCTTCTCTTAACAATGAGCGTAGCCCTAGGTAACTTTAAGGGAGTAACTGATCTGCATCGAAGTACGATGTAAGGCTCCGGTTAGCGCGAACACTTAATCTCTTTTTAGGCTCTCTTTTTGCCACCGCTGTCTGAAGAATTTGAGACCAAATTCAAGGAGCCAGCCAAAATGGGACCATGTGGAATGAGAGGATGACTAAACGGGAGGCAACGGCAAGCCTTCACCATGTTTAGTCAGCTTGTCTCCTTGGCAACATAGGTATGCATCATCTGGAAAATAAGGGTGAAGTCCTGGGAGGGGAGTGGGGGAGTAGCTAGGAGGAGCTCTGAAATTCATTCTTCATAAGACTCAATTCATCCCGAGGCAGTGTTAGCCCTTGCTGAGCGCCCCCTAAGACAGGCCTGGGCAAAATACGGCCCATGGGCCAGATCTAGCCCACCAAGCCACTGGATCCGGCCTGTGGAGGCAGCGAGGAGCCCCAGGCAGGTTCTCCTGCTTGCTCTGCACCCCACAAGCCATGCAGAAACGCGGCGGCCCAGCTTCCCTTCTGTTTCAAAACTGGAGGAGAAGGGGGAAGTTTCAGGAGCCATCCTGCCCCCAGCACAATCCCATTGGCTGGTTTCTGGACAGAAACCAACCAATGGGAGCTGCATGTTTGAATAACAGGCAGCCAAGAAGAACCATGCTCCCTCATCTCAGCTCACTGAAGCACATGGCCAGACAAGAAGGCAGGCTGGCTGACTGGGAAATGTTTTAAGCTCTGCAAACCTTAGCTCTGCAGGCAGGCAGGCTGGTTTGGCTGCTGGTTGGTAAGACTCCTGGCCACAGCCTGCCTCCTGCACCCTAGTCCCTCCCTGCCCCAACCCTCTGCCCCCTCCACTCAACATACCCAAACCCTCTGTCCCCCTCTTGCACCCATCCTCTCTCCCAGATCTGGCACCCCAATCTCCTGCCCCAGATCACAATCCCCTCCTATCCTAGGTCACATCCCAAACTCCTGCATTCCAGTTCCCTGCTCTAGGTCACAACCTCCTGCTTCACCCAAACTCTCTCCCAGACTTCAGCCTCCCTCCGGCACCCCAATCCCTTACTCCAAGCTCTCCTCTGCACGCAACCTCCATCCCAGACCCCACATCTCTTCCATTCATATCATGGAAGAGCGCGGCCCTCGACCACTTTCCAAAATCTTGGTGTGCCCCGTCAAAAATTATTACCCACCCCTGCCCTAAGGAGACAGAGCATGCCAGAGGCACCAACACCACCAGCAGCAGCAACATTTCTTGACCACGAGTTTGTTGCAGGGGAGCACAAAGTGGGTGTTGCTCTGTGCATGAGGTTTGAGGATGAGTGTGCATCGCTAGAAGAACCCTGGCCGCTGCATCCTTGTGTGACCCCTTACATCAACGATGGGCAACTTGGGCTAGTGAGTGGCTTCCTGGCTCTACACTAAATACGTAAATTCCTCAAACAAATCCCTACGAGTGGATAAGGGCCAATCACATACTCTGTCTCACTACAGTCAGCGTCTATGGCAGCAGGAGCCTAACAAAGCCCGAAGTTATCTTGGCAGCCATGATTTACAGCAGGATTTAAGTGAATCTAATCAGAAGTGCGAACACTCCCCTCCTATCTGGCACAAGTCGTCAGCATTCTAATTATTCACACATTTTGGCAAGCATTGCGGTGTTCCCCTACCAAGCTTCTAATCCCTACAGATCAGTTAAAATAAATGAAAGAGAGAATCAAAAGGCACTTAAAAATGCAACGATCATCCAAACGGGTTTGAACAGACTCCAGATTATTAGCGGTTGCAGTTGACTAGCACTTAAAATAAGGCCCTCCCCTCTCCTCCACCCCTCACAGGCCCCCTCTGTTTTTAAGGAAGCTGTCTGATGTTTAGGCTTCAAAGGTGTAATACAGTCAAACCCTTCCCCCCCCTTGAACAATTTCTGCTGAAGCCTCGCTCTTTGTATGTCAATTTATCAACTGAAGTCATAGCTACGATCCTTGAGATCTCATAAACTAAAGCATAGAATCATAGGGCTGAAAGAGAACTCAGGAGGTCATCAAGTCCAGCCCCCTGCTCAAAGCAGAACCAATCCCAACTAAATCAACCCAGCCAGGACTTTGTCAAGTCGGGACTTTAAAACCTCTAGGGATGGAGATTCTACCACCTCCCGAGGTAACTCATTCCAGTGCTTCACCACCCCCCTAGTGAAACAGTTTTTCCTAATATCCAACCTAGACCGCCTCCACTGTAACTTGAGACCATTGCTCCTTGTTCTGCCATCTGTCACTATTGAAAACTCCCTCTCTCCATCCTCTTTGGAACCTCCCTTCAGGAAGTTGAAGGCTGCTATCAAATCCCCCCTCACTCTTCTCCAGACTTCTCCAGACTGGACAGCTTAGGATAGCAAATAACTAAGGAACACCTCGGGTTGCAGAAAATGGTTCTGGAAGTTCCTGTTGTCTGTGTTGAACTAACGCCCTAGCAGTAAGAAATGAAGAGATTTAACACTGTTCTGATCATCTGTTCTGATCATCACATTATTATAGCGTGTCTGCTAGATGATTCCATCTTTAAGCTGCACAATCAACATCTGCAAAAGAACTTACTTTTTGGCCTGCTAGCCTTTCAGTCAACTTGTTTGCCATAGAAATTTTCTGCTAGCCATCTCTCTGAGTGCCGCTGCAAATGGGAACCCAACCACAACATACATTCTGATGGCTAGGTCTTAAACGGTAGCAGGACAGCATGGTATTTCACTGACAAGTTACACAGTGATTCCTCTCCAACCACGAGAGTCAATCCCACCCTAGCAATCTCTTGCTCTTTCCTGTGTAAAATTTTCTGCTCCAACTGCTACCCTTGACCCAGTAGGCAGAGCAGGGAATAAACTATAACCTCTCCTCTTCAAGTAGGCTAGCATTTAAGTCCCAAAGCAGATTTTCTGCCACCTCCTAGCATTACACATTCTAATGCTTTTAAATTTGACGGAGATTTTTCAACCAGCTATTCATGAGAGAAAAGGCTGTTTTATATTGAGTACAGCTTTTCCCCCTCCCTGATTGACTCCAAGGTGCCCTGTGCAACTGTGATACTTTTGTTACCCAGATCGGCATCATACCAATAAAAACAGCACTCACACGTATCTATTTACATTAAATACTCAACCCATTTATGTGCTTCTGAGTTCCAGGGGAACATCAACAATAAAAATGTTGATGTTTCATGCACGTGAAATAACAGAATGGAGGTGAGCTTTTCAAAATGACTTTTTCTTAGGGTGACATTGAGGAAACCAGCCAACATAATCATCAGGTCTCTAACTAGCAAGAAGAAATGACAGTCATGGTAAAATACATAAATAAATAAATGGATGAAAAAGTTAAAATACTCAAATTTAATCTGTCGCCAAAATCATTAGCAAAAAGGAAGTTTCTCTGCTTTTTCCAGGCACAGAAACATACAAAGCCAATTTCTCAGCTCTCAGCTGATTTTTACCAGCTAAGAGGTAACATTCTGTGTTCAGAACTTAGTTGGGTAAGACAGAGATTGGGGAAACTACAGAAAAGAGGAACATGGGTCATGTCAAGTAATGCATCAGTTATAATTTACTGATGGCTATAAGTCTATCTTAGGAGGCGGTTCCAAGCAAAGAAAGAAGCAGGAAAACCAAGATGACGAAAGATGCAGTAGAATAAAATGTCAGAAAAACAGTGAGCTGAAGTCATGACAAACAGTATCATTTCCTGAAGCTTCAGGGGGTAGCCGAGTTAGGGTATGTCTACACTACCACCCTAGTTCGAACTAGGGTGGTTAATGTAGTCAACCGAATTTGCAAATGAAGCCCGGGATTTAAATATCCCGGGCTTCATTTGCATCTTGCCAGGCACCACCATTTTTAAATCCCCGGTAGTTCGGACTCTGTGCCAGTGGCTACACGTGGCATGGAGTAGGTAGTTCGAATTAGGCCTGGAATGAGGAGTAATGGTAGTTCGAATTAGAAAGCCTAATTTGAACTACCTACTTCGTGCCGCGTATAGCTGCGGGCACGGAGTCCGAACTACCAGGGATTTAAAAATGGCGGCGCCCAGCAAGATGCAAATGAAGCCCGGGATATTTAAATCCCGGGCTTCATTTGCAACTTCAGTTGACTACATTAACCACCCTAGTTCGAACTAGGGTGGTAGTGTAGACATACCCTTAGTCTGTAACAGGATAAACTTAAAAAACAACAAATAGTCTGGTAGCACTTTATAGACTAACAAAATATGTAGATGGTATCATGAGCTTTCGTGGGCACAGCCCACTGCTTCAGATGACTGGAGTATCATTTCCTGAAAGTCACTTACTGAATTAAGTTGAGTACCTATGGAGTCCACTGTATTAAAGAATAGGTTTCTGTATCTTTGTGGGCCACAGATACAGCTCCTCCAAGAACTGAGAACAGAGGTGGGTAATTAGTCAAAGCCTCACAGGTTATAGTACCTCCAGAGAAGCACTGCCCCTGGAGATGTCACAAAGACTTGATTCTGCAGGGACCAACAGACAAGGAAAGAATTTTTGATTAAACAGCCTAGCCGTAAAGTGACGCCTGGCCTTCCTTCTGATCCCACAAATGGAGAGGACCCCTGGTCCCTAAGCTTTAGGGAGGAGTGGAAGGACTTTATTCTACTAAGGCCCCTCAAAAACGTGTCTGTGCTCAGAGCCAAGGGTGTTGTGAACTTGAAATCACAGAGTACTCCTGTAGGGGAGCTGATGGATTGATCATGTGCCAGAACTCATGTTAGGGTTGGGGGTAATTTCTGGCCAAGCCCGCCGATGATAAGAAGAGAGGTGGACGCAAACTGCCCCAGGGCCTGGCAATTCAAAAGAGCCTGGGGCTCCTAGCCATTTTTTGTACCACTATTGGAGCCCAGGGCCCTTTAAATCGGCAATGGAGTGCTGCGTGATGCACTCCAGGAAGCACTGAGGGCCACGGTTTGGGTAGCGCTGAGGGCAAGCCGCCTCCATCCCAGCTCCACTCGAGGCCCTACCTCCTCCAGGAGTGCAAAGCCCTCCCCTTTTTCCTCTTGCTCTGGGGCTATCAGCTCTCCTCTCTCGGGCATGCCTATTAGCATGCATATAGCTTTTCTTATTGTGTTGAAAATGTATTTTTCTGAACTGCTTTTACCATAAGAATAAAACGTGCTGGCTTAGAAAGAGCCATGTGGCAAATTAATGGTGGTAACTACATTGTTAATGTCTCTGAAGAGAAGGTAAAAGAAGCCTATTGAGGCAGTCTGCCTTTTCCTGGAGGGGGGGCTGAAAAACTAGTTTTTCAGCCCCTCCAAACGTATGGTGGTGATGTGTCATTCTCGTTTCTGACCTCGATCTTTGGAGACTGGACGTCTGGGTGCCTGGCAGGAAGGAGATTACAGGCGCAGTGGTTCTGAGCTTGACCAAACCTACTTCTCCCATTTGCTTGAACTATGTAGACAAGAGGAAGTGTCGTTTGCCCTGGTCTTGTTTTTGTGGGGCTCTTAAGGAGGCCGTTTTTGTCTGGCAGTTCTGTTAAATGGATCTTATCATGCCAAAAAGAAAAAAGCTACTTTCCACTCTTTAGCTTTGAAAAAAATTAGATAATAAAATAATATATTTGTAAATATTCAGATATAAATCAAGTGCATGGCCATATGTGATTAGCATTGTGTTTCCTTCAGTGTTCCCACACACATTTTGCAACCAATCAAATGATGCATCTTCATCATCATTATTTATTTAAATAATGGTCAGAAGCCCCAAACAACACTGTACTCTCATCCAGGTAGGTACCCTACCAACACCCTCTCCAAGGATCATACCGCCTATGCCCCCATCTTGTTTGGTCTATATCAGCAGGACCTCATGTCCCACACGGAGCTCCAGAAGTCAAACAGGGTAAGGGTAGAGGTCTAGTTGCAGCATCTGGGCCAAAACTAAGACCAGATGCAATAAGTGGGTGAAACAAACGAAAGGAATTGGGCAGGAATGATCAAGAAGTGATCACAGCTACTGACAAAACAATCTAAAATGAGTAAGATTCTGTTCATTCCTAAGAAAGAGTCACATCTTTTTACCTTATTCAAGAGCACAGTGCTACTGACTTCCACAGGGACGGTGTGTCTATAAAGCAAGTAGGATTGTGCCCTTCATTTGTTGGGATACCGCGGTAGAAACAAAACTAGAATTCATTTTACTTAATTTTCATTACAATCTCAGCTCATGAGCATAGCACGTCATTCAGACGATTCTCATTCTTCCCTTAACACTTACCGAAGGGGAAAATTGAAAAAGAACTTATTTTACCCTCTTTACAGAATATCTGGTTTTTTTTAAATTGTCAGCGAAATAATGTTCTCTAAAGTAAATGTTTTAAGATCAAACTAGGATAGCATTTTAGATCTGATGCAATCATTCAGAACGTGGCATTTCTATGGCACCTGACTGTGTTGTACAAATGTAAATGAGTTAAAGCCTCACCACATGCTCAGAAGCTTCAGGCGGGTTAGTCTGTAAAAGAAAAAACTTAAAAAACAACAAATAGTCTGGGAGCACTTTAAAGACTAACAAAATATGTAGATGGTATCATGAGCTTTCGTGGGCACAGCCCACCTCTTCAGATGACCGGAGTGTTGGATGTCCAGAACCAAAATAAATGAGGGAAGAAGGAAGGGGGGGGGGGGAGCGGGAGGGAGAGAAGAAGGAAAAAAATGGGGGGGGGGCAGAAAGAGGCAGAGGTAGATAAGTATGCTCAGAAGCCTGGTCAGTGTTAACAGAACCAATTCATGGGTGTAACTGTAAATAGAGCCCTGTGTGGATATAACATTTGTATCTGTATCCTCAAAAATAAGCCATGGATATCCACATCCACATCTGTGGAAGCATTTATTGGGGAAGGAATCTTCTGTTTTCCTTTTTACTAGCACCACTCCTGTTCAGCTCAGTAACTGAGGGCAGAATTTGGCCTTCTAAATGGCATTGTTTACTTTATTTATAACCTTTAGGCCAAATACAACAGTGGTCTCCTTATATCCTTTAACACTTGGCATGGACACAGACTCTGGGGCTATGTCTACATTGGCATGATCTTGTAAAAATACTCTTTAACGCAAGAGTTTCTTGCGTTAAAGTATTTGCGCAAGAGAGCGTCTACACTGGCATGTGCCTTTGCACAAGAGATGTGCTTTTGCGCAAGAGCATCCGTGCCAGTGTAGATGCTCTCTTGCGCAAGAAAGCTCCGATGGCCATTTTAGCCATCGGGCTTTCTTGCGCAAGAAATTGATGTTACCTGTCTACACTGGCCTCTTGCGCAAGAACAGTTGCGCAAAAGGGCTTATTCCTGAGCGGGAGCATCATAGTTCTTGCGCAAGAAGCACTGATTTCATACATTAGAATGTCAGTGTTCTTGCACAAGAACTCCCCACCAGTGTAGACAGGCAGCATGTTTTTGCGCAAAAGCAATTGCTTTTGCGCAAAATCATGCCAATATAGACACAGCCTGGGAATCTATAGAGTATAATGGGTAACAGTTTGTATCTTCATAGGCATAATGACATTTTTTCCCCAAGCAATAATGTTAAATCCCATGCTTACAGGGAGGAAGAAGAGCAGGAGGAGAGAGAAAAATCATACTTGTGCTATTTGACTAAAATATGCAAGAGTGATTATAATGTATTCATTAAATGCAGACTGATGTAGAGCCAGTGCCTCTGATACTACCAAAAAGAGAATTAAGCTTCCAGGACTTTCCTCTCAATGACTAACAAACAATCGGAAAGGGAAAGTGCACTGAGACCTGAAATGGGGGCCTAGTATCTCTGTGTCGCACTGCATGCTTCTTATTTAGACTCTTAACGCCTACTGCTGATTAGCTGTGCACTTCTCGTTTCAGGGTCCCTGGTACATGGCTCATGATGGGGTTAGAGAGGCGATAAGAATATGGGAGAAGAGCTCTCTACACTACTTATTCATTGATGCCATAAAGCACATAGGGAATTTACAATGTTGGTTAAGTAAAAGCAACCTTTAGGCTGCTCTAATTGCAGATGGGACTAAGAAGCAGGAAGATGTAAAAAAAGAGAGCCTCCAGGTGATCCTCAAGGGTCTGAAACTGTGGACACTCGCTATTCATGGCAGTCCCCTGGCATTGTGACAAATCCTATGGACTTCTACAGGATTATTTATGGTTGTGTGCACTGTGCCTCGTGTCCATGCAGGGATCAGGATCTTACACTGTAAATCTCTAACAGCCCAATATTTTTTGTCTTTTCCCCCTGCTCTCACATCTTCTGGAAACCAAGGGAAATGTATTTGCGAGATGTCTCTTGCAAAACTCAAACCAGCACAATATACATCTCTATATTTGCAGAGCAGGTTTTGATTCCAAGATCCTGTCAGAGAGATTTATTCAATGATCTCCTCTAATCTCTTTGGAGATAATTATGCTTGAATGTCTCCCTGAACTTTGTGTGTTGCGAGGGCAATTTTGCAGCCGCAGAGGCACCGCAAGACTCTCTCACTAATAGAAGTTCTCCCGGGGGGGACAAGAGATGTCAGCACCGGGCTCCCTCCTGTCCCACATAGGAGGTAGCTAACTGGTCGGCATTAAACAAATGGCCTTGATCGCAAAGCCTGCAGCGCTTTGTCATATGCTAAAGTTTTAAAGCCCCACTGTCTTTTAGTGTAGGGAGGGGGCTTGCTTGCTTTTCTATTTTTGTTTTAACTTAGCAAATGCTACGGTGCACTCTCATTTTCAATTTTAATAGCTAAATATATGCATGCAGAAAGCATCCTAATTACTGCTTTCCTGGCAGACATAGCCATTTCCTTGGGTTTTTATTGCCATTAGTTTTCCTCACCGATTTATCCTTAGCTACTCTCTTTGCATCTTCCTTGCCTCCCCTGAGCCCTTTCCTCCTCGCTTCTCAAGACTTGTCAGCACGCCTCCAATCCCCAGGAGAGATTGAAGGCCTTGTAAAACCCACTGCGCAAACAAGCATTCCTGTTCATTTATAACATTTAGCATGCGCACTTCCACACTCATCAAACCCAAGCCTGAGCTCGCTAAGTCATTTCCCTCTCCCAATTACAAATTAGTCCATTAGGCTGTCTGCAGTAGGCCCTCTGCTGCATCTTGGTAATGGCTTCTGAGATTTCCATCATAATCGTAATGGCTCCCTGTGCAGCCATGAGGGCAGATGGAGGCCGCTCGTGGGTAATGAGGTATCACACTACCAAAGGGCACCGCTCTGGGCTCATTATTTAGTCTTGGCTGTTTTGTGAAAACAACAACAAAGGTAAAATGCTGAAGGGAACACTTTAGCATATTAAATTAACACTTCTTGAAATTTCTCTCTGTAAACATGCCATATTTTTTCTTTATGAAACATCCCATGTGTCTATGTGCCATGTACAGGGTGAGGGAGGAGGGAGAGGACTAAAGATATTACATCGGCACGTTCCACAATACACTTGAGAACCCTTTGCGGGGTGAGGTATTGGGGGGAAAGTAGGACAAGGCTTTTCAAAATGGCCCAGCATCCAAGAGTTCGACATGTTGGAAAATATTCTTTGGAAAATCTGTCCAGAAAGGTCACCATGGGAAAGGTCACAATTGTGAAAAGCGAATCTTTTATTTAGGTGCCTAAATAGGTGCTGAGTTGCTGGGAAAATATGGCGCCAATTCTGGAAAACCTGGCCCCATGTGCTGCGATACTCGAAGAACAGGGTGAACCTCTCTAGTCCGGCAACATCTGTGGTTTGGCAACATCCAGGGTCCAGCATGATTTTAGTTTGCTGGATGTCTGCTTATTGTGGGTATGGCCAAGTTTCCCACGGTCCCATAAAGTTTGTTCACAGCCACCAGTGCTGGCTCTCAGGGTTCTGTGCTGTTATTTAGCTCTGATTGACCACTAAATGCTTTCTAAGAGCCCCGAAAGCAGTGGAAGTGTTGGTACTGCGGACAGACCAGTGGTTCTCAGAGTTTTTGGCCCATGGCCCACCCTGCTTAACACAGACCTTTTTGCAGCCCACTAGCCAATGACCCATGATGACGACATGAGCGCAAGAGGGGGTGGAACAAAGTATCAGCATCAGCAAGCAGGAGGGTGCAGGAGCGGGGTGGGAGTGTGGAGTCTGGGCAAAAAGGGGATGGGAGTTGCTTACCTGGCTCCATGCCCCCTGCTGCTCCCAGGCACAGCTCCCTGCTGCTCCCATTGGCTATGATTCCGGCCAATGGGAGCAGAAGGAAAAGCCTCCAGGTGAGCAGTTTCAGACGCTGCCATTTCCCCAGTCAGGGGGAGGGAAAATGGCAGCATGCAGTGCCGCTTCCTTCCTCCACAAGCTGGATCTGGCCTGCAAGGCTCGCCACCTCCCTCACTGCAGCAGGAAGCTGATGCTCCAAGCTCACGATGTGAGGGGAAACGGGGGAGGGGTCTGGAGTGCTAGCTCAGGCTGCCCGCTGCAGGGGGTCAAGTCCCAAGCTCGCAGCCTACATGCAAGATGGTAGTGGCTCACTAGTAGTCCATGGATCACACTGTGATAACCATGGTTCTAGATCCTGGAAGCTGGCGAGAGTTTCAGCTCTCGGTGTGCCTAGCTAGAGGAGAAAAATGTATTCATTGTCCTTGTTGCTTTTGCCATTTGCGTTGAAGAGCAATTAGGCAGGAAACTAGAAAGTTCCAAATGGGGAGTGGCAATCTGGGCAGTATTTTGCGACTTAATTGTTTTGTTGCATCTTTTTTTTTATTAATAGGAGGATCACTTTAAAAGGCAACAACTATCTTTCACGTATTAATAGAATGAATTTCCATAAGAACAGAAGAGAAAGAAACTAGCCGAGAAGTTTCAAAAGCCGCAGAGATTGCCTCACATTTCAGCCAAAGCCACCGAAATCCCATCAATCCACCAATAAAACAGACAATATTTATATTACCTGGATTCTCTCTCAGCTTATGACTTCTGTTATAGTATGGGTTGCAGATGATGAGTTTCTAAAAATGGCTCAGGAAGAAGAATCTGAAATAAGACAGGTCTCTTCCCCAAGTCTGATACTGTAGTTAGGTGTTGGACCAGAAGTCAGCTTTTCCCCACAGCAGTGCTACTCAAAGCACAACACTCTTTCTGGATATACCCCTGCCATGTATGAGAATCTCCCCCCGTACCCGCTTCTTAACCCTCCTACCGAGACCGTCATTCTCTCGAAGCAGAAAGACGTCTCAAAAGCGCTAAGATAATGAGTGAACATTTATAAATGTGTTCCAGAAATAAAGCCCAAAAAACCCTCGCTTCCCTGAGGTCAGAGTTGTGCAGTGACGAAGTTAGCAGTTGGGGTGTAATCTGATTCTGCTTTGCTGAGCAGTAAAATGTGAATTTACGAGCTGGTTTTTGTTCAATTCCGATACGGATTTTTGGAAATGAAAAGGGGGGGGGGGCAGCCGTGAGACATTTAATCAATGTCATAAAAATGTAACATTCATTGGTCTCCTAAAAAGAAATTAATAATCTGTGTAAAAGTATCATTAGGAGATAAGTGACATTTTAAGGCTTTGATTTGTAACTTGTAACAAATCTTGCTTCTACATATTTCAAACATTTTTAGTGATATCCATCTTTATTAAAACATACCCAAACCTTTTCACCTCAGCTAGAGAAGCCCATCAAGCATTTCTTTTCTGGCATAATATCCTTAAGTAAAAAGATACATTATCACACATACTTTCAAGTAATGAAGGCAGAAAGAGGCATGCTCCATAGTATATTCAAATTAAATCAGGGATTTCAATACTCCCTGATTATCAGGGAGCCTTGTCTTTCACTAATAAATTTCTCCTTCATCTCAGGCATAGGGCTTCTGAGATCTCTCTCAATGATCAGACATCTCACTATTCTTCAGTGGAGTGGGAGGAGAGAGAAAAAGGAAGAAAGAATAAGGTAGCTTAGCTAGCTAAATGATTGGAATTGCTACAAGAAAACACAGACTGTGGCACACATCTAAATCATATGCCTTGCTGAATTTAGAAGGGGAAGGTAGTAGCAACAATATACAAAGCTTGATTCTCCTCTCACACCAGCTTAGCACCAAGATTTTTCCACTGATTTTAATGGGATTATCCTTGGCTAAACAGCAGGTAAGTCAGAAGCAAATCAGAATAACTGACGGCAGAGTTACTACTCATAGGAGGAGTAGCTCACGTTTCTTTTTTCTTAAACATGCAGCAAAAGGGAATCAGGGACTTCTTCTTCTTCTTTTTTAATTAGCGTAAGGACCATGATCAGCCTTTGCAGTTGGGAGAATTTGTGTAATTTCTGTGTGGATACCTATTAAATATATTCTAATTAAGCTGTTCCTTTTTTCATTACTGAGTTAGGAGAGGATGACGACAGGGAAAAGTTGGAGAGAGTTAAAGTAGGGTTGTTCAGAACTTGCAGCAATAAAAGGACAACCAGCAATTTGTTCTTATTAATTATCTGAATTACAGTAACAGCTAGAGGGTCCAATCTGAGAAGAGGGACCCATTGTGCTGGGGGCTACCCATGCACCACGTCAGAGACAGTTCTTGCCTTGAAGAGCTGATAATATAAAGAGAAAAGGAAGACAGAGAAAATATTATTCCTTCTCTCAGACTGGGAACTGAGATGCAGAGAGATGATCTTCCTAAAGTTACACAGGAAATCTGTGGCAGAGCGAAAAGCAGATTGCCCAGTACCATATTAAAAAAAATCAACACTCCACATATGTAAACCAGCTTCAGGCCACGGCTACACTGCCGTTGTTTTGCGGAAGACGATATGCAAATTGAGCTCTCATTTGCATATCTTCTTCCGATTCGTTTTGTGGAAGAGGTTTTGCTGATAAAAAGCCTCGTGTAGACGAGACCATTTGTCAGGGAAAAACCTTTTTCACAAGATCCCTTATTTCTCAAAAATCGAGGTGTACAGGATTTTGCAAAAAAGGGTTTTTTTTCCGACAAATGGCCCTGTCTACCCGGGGCTTTTTATCGGCAAAACCTATTCTGCAAAAAGAATCGGAAGACGAGATGCAAATGAGAGCACAATTTGCATATCCTCTTCCACAAAACAACAGCTGTGTAGCCGTAGCCTCAGTGTAAAGTGTGAATTATCCTTTACCTTAAAAATGACTACTTGGGTCCTTTGTTTTACCATAGGCCCTGATTTTTCAGACGGTTGATCTGTGATCCCTGGCCTGATCTTGGTGTCCTTTGTCTAGGAACTTCTGCATTATTTGTATTTCATGAGAATGCCAGCTCTGATACAAAGAGATGCACATACAATGTACTGATACATCAAGCTGTGCAATCTGCTTGAAGCCTACTGAGATCTTACAGTACGTAGTTATGGATTTGTTTATGAGTGTTAAGTTAAAGGGGTGTATTTCTGACTAAGATTTAATTGATGTGCTTCAAGCACTAAGAATGCTTAGAGTCATTTTAAGGGAAGCTATACTGCAAGCAGAAGAATCTAAAAAATACGTATATAAGGCTTTGTTACAGATGTTGGTTTAAGACTTAGCATGAAGCCTGGTTGTTAGCATAAGATGGCATACATGTCTGACCTGAAATTTGGTAATTGAGCATTGTGAATGTTGGGAATCAGCAAATAGATCTTGAAAGTGCAAGAACACCACATAGTTACATAAATAAATGCCAAATAGTAGATTTTTAGGCTGTGCCAAAACTTTTAGTTAATTATTGACACAAATGAGAGCGTTAACGGCCAGAAGTTTAATTATGAGTAGCCAGAATATCACATGAATTCTACCCATGGGCAGCAGGCGAACAAATATGGTCTCTGACATGTGTGCATAGAATGGAAAAAGGCCCATAAGAAGATGAGTTATCTAACCTGTTGTTGGGCAACATCAGTCTGTAGAAGACTATGTAAATTGGATGGTGACGTTCCACTTCTGATGTGCACCCCTGCCTGCTTTCTATCTGGTTTCCCCCAATTCCTAGGTGTTGGAGCACTGAAAATTGTTGTCTTCTGCAGGCTGGACTGCCCTGGGCCGGCCCCCTCCAGAGTTGACTGGTGCTGAACCAGGGAATCTGACGGCCATGGGGAGGTCAATGCTGGCCCCTCTGGCAGCAGAAGGCCAAGCATTGGCCGAATGGGAGCTAGGGGGAGGCGCTCAGGGGAAGACACAAGGTGGCTGCAGAGTGCCGTGGCCGTGGGCCAGGCATGCAGCCCTGCAGGAGTGCACTGAGTCTCCGTGGCCTCAGGGCTGTGCTCCTGGCCCCTAGCCATGGGGCTCCACAGCCACCCTGCCTCTTCCTCTGAACATCCCTGGCTCCACGCCTGCCCTCCCCAAGCTTGCGCGGCACAAATGAGCTATTTGTAGTGCTCTGGAATCTCTGGGAGGGCAAAGGAGGAGTTGCTGAGCCTGGAAGCATCCACAGAGATGCTGGACCACGGCTCTTGCCAAGCTACGGAAGTGTGGACAATCGAGGTCAAACCTATATCTGCCTACTGGGGCACTGCAGTGATTTGTCTAGGTAGCTGCCAGGGAAAAGAAGCTGATTACCGCCTTCAGCAATTTTGCACCCCGTACTGATACCAGGCTTCAAGCTCTAAATGGAGTAAAACTTCCCACATTACCGGAATGGCAATTCTTTGTGTGATGGCTGACTGCAGAATGTGGCTCCCAGTCATTGCATTTGATGTCAACAGAATTACTCCTGCTTTACACCAGTGGTACCGCAAGCCAGATTCCTCCCTATGTTTCTTTCGGTTCTAAACTCCAATCTGTGCTGAATTTCTATTTGTAGCTGAGAGATTGTGGTGATCTGCAATTGCCATGGAAATATCCTTTTCCTGAACACTGTTAATTCTCAAGGAACCTTTTCTGGTCTTTGTAGACCATTTAAAAATAAATGTTCAATGGAGGCAGAGACCACACCAAATATTTGGCAACTTGATCATATAAAACTCCGGGTGAGATTTTCAAAGCTGCCTCAGGGATTTGAAGTCCAACATTTCCATTAGGAAGCCCTAAGGCAGCTTTGAACATATCAGCCTTGGAGTCTGTCTCTATTTAGAGCCATACCACTTTTACTGGAAACATGATTTTTATCAGCTGTCTCTTTGTCCTGGCTCGCTTTGAAGACTCAGTGACAGAATATGAGTCACTTAATTAGTTGCCTTCACCAGATCTGACTGGGACACACATGGGCAGACCAGAAATGCAACAGATGAGCTCACGACTATAAGACATTCTACAGCTTGACTGCAAAAGGACACACGCTTGCAGCAAACTGGGGGCGCGGCTTCCGCATTTCGCTCATCTGCCCTGAAAGCTGTGCCAGCGGTACAGATCGGGAAAGCAATGCTTGATGCTTCACCAAATAATTTCCTTACAATTATTAATATTTTAAAACATCATGAATTTGATTGCAATCATTTTTGTTAAGAAAATTCAAAGGCCCCTCCCTGTTCAAAGGTTAAGGCTTTGCTCAAGCCCACAGACTTTAACCTCATAAATATTCCCAGCTATACGATCTTATTAAGAAGGTAAGTATCCCAAGAGCATAAAACCATCAAGCTGTAAATTTTATTTAATTTCCCATGAGATTTCCTAGCCTCATACATATAATTAGAGTGCAGTATAGAGCACTTTTTTGTGTTTTGTCAATAAATCACTAGGGAACAATCAACGTTTAAGAGGACAAGCTTTAATGATTTTTCAGACCCCTAAGCAATCATGCCTGCTACAGTGGCAAGCCAGTCTTTAACTTGCTCTAACTAGGAATGTGGACAGTAATGTTAGATAGGGCCCCAAACACTTAATCCTATTAGATTCTCCAGCCCAGACAATCATGGCACACACCCCAGGGACCTATTGATTTTGATTTGGCTGACAGATAAGACCAGCTAAGCTACTGTATGGCTGCGCTTTATTAAGTGTTTACAAATTAAATATCTGAAGGTCTGTAATAAGCACAACTCTGCCATACAGACAAGTGTGTATTTGCAATTACCTGCATAGCTGGACAAACGATGACTGTCCATCCATCACCAAGGGCTCCTCTTTAGAGGTTCAGTAGCTCTGAGTACAATCAGTGAAAAGGGATGCCATTTTTCCTGACCTAGAAGATGAAGGATTCTAACATCTTGATTTCAGCACAATCTCTAGAGCAGTGTTTCTCAACCTTTTTTTAATAAACTACCCCTTTAAAAAAAATTATAAGTACCCCCAGTACCTATAGTTTTCAGACACACACAATTTTTTTCTACCATTGCAACACATTTGTTTAAACAACTTAACTGTTGCCAGCTGGGCAATGAAATTTTTGGGTGTAAAAAGTTCAAAAATAATAAAACAATGTAAAACTTAAAACAAAAATTCAGTTTTCTCCAAATTTCAGTGGTACTGACGTACCCGCCAGACTTCTCTCAAGTACCCCAAGGGTACTCATACCACCTGTTGAGAAACACTGCTCTAGAATAACACAATTTTTCTCGTGCGATTTCTTTTTCAGTGGCAAAGTCTCTCAAGGACTTTTCTATAACGAAATTTCAGCAACGGAGTTTCATACTTAGGCAGGACTCAAAGGACGTCATTCAGTGACAGCAACCTTCCTTTTTTCATCTCTACAGGTTTATTATTTTGGCTCTGGAATGGAATATTTTTAGTATTCCACCTCTCTACAACTTTCTAAACAGATATTTTAGACCAATGATTTTAATGTCTAAGGGTACGCCTACACGGCACACTTATTTCAGAAATAGCTATTCTGGAAGAGAACTTCTGGAATAGCCTATTTCGAAATAGAGCGTACGCAATACAGGGACGCCTCAAAATGAGTCTGAGGCAGGCTCTCCTGATGTAGATATGCTATCTCGATGTAGAGCCCCAGGAGGCACCAAGGAGAAATAACTTTAGAATGGCCCCGGTGAGGAGCTATTTCAACATAGCAGCAGTGGAGCATCCATACACACCCTCTCTTCCAAAACAGCTTTTTCGGAAGAGGCAGAATGAGGTTTACTAAAGTCAGAAAAAGCCCTCCGAAATAACACAATTGCTGTGTGGACGCAAGAGTTGTTTTTCCGGAATAACGTCCATTATTCCAGAAAAACAGTGCAGTGTAGACACACCTGAAGTCTAAAATAGTATTCAGATACTATTGTGGAGGGGATGGTTAGATAGGAAAGACAGACTCGTAGTTGGTATAAAATTGACTGCCAGGTAACTTCAACAGAAATGAGGCATTCTAAGCCTGAAAGGGCCAAGGCTTTTGGCAAAAGTAAGCCATTCTTTCTTACACACACACCCCGTTTATTGAAACTTTGGGACAGCAATCCAGGTTTTTGATACAAAGAGCCAATGGATATTTTAGACCCTCTGCCTATGCTCACTGGCAAGATGTAAGGAAATAATTATATCTTGCGCTAAGATCTATAGCATGATCCAGGAAACAATCTAGCACACACTGAACTGAATGCTAAAACTCCCACTGGTTCCATAGGAGAGGGATCAGGCCCCAGAAACAGAGCTACAAGTTACAGAGTTATGATTGTTCTTGCATCGAGTGTTACCATTTACACCAGTTCGAAGGGAAAGCCACGGGGATGTAAAATGCTATTTTTTTCTGAATGGGTAGCATTTTACCATTTACTTAGCACCTATGTAAATGACAGCAAAGCAGTGGAGCAGCAGGGCCAGAACACCTATCCTTTTAGTGAATGGAAAATATTCTAAAAAGAGAACTTGATCACAGGTGCCCAGCTGCCTCCCTATACCTCGCACCATTTGCTAGTACACAGCTCTGCCACTAAGCCACGGAGTAACTGAAAAGATGATGCATCTGACTCATGAATTGCTGTTATGTTCTGGAGCATACACCAGCTTATAAGCTGTGACTGCACACCACATGCTGGAGTGTTTTATCGTGCAATTTGACAATCACCCCAAACTGCTCTACTAGGAAGAAGTCTCCCAAGTACTTTAAATAGGTTAATGAACCAGGATTTTATCTGTATTCTTATACAGCTTACACAAATCTATACATGACTTATCTCAGGATTATTGCAGTTATAAATTAATTATGGAAATGTCAGCCAAATCAGGTACATGCCAATGGAGCACCAGGGAGAAGAGTGATTCAAAATGGATCATTTTGATTCTGGATGACCTGCACAACTCCCATGAAATTCAACCTTGAAGTATACACTTAAAATTGGGTTTTGTATTTGTCATTGACAGTGGTTGAAGAAGTGAACAGACGAGGGGAGAGCTACTGCATTTTCTTCTCCTTGGGCACGTCTACCCAGCAGCATTATTTTGGACTAACACAGCATGCGTCTTCACTACAAGACTTTATTTTGAAATAATGTCGAGCTGGAGGACTTCTTACTCCGACTCATGGTAACCCTTATTTCACGAGGTTTAAGGGAAGTCAAAGGAAAAGTGTTCTTCCTTTGACTTCCTGCTGCATAGACAGCGCCAAAAACCGAGTTAAGCTATTTTGACTTAAGCTACACAATTGACATAGCTGAAGGGTTGGGTAATTTTTTTGCATTGCAAGTTAATCCCCCTTCGCACTGCATCCCAGCAATGCAAGACTTATAACAAGTCTGAAATAAAATATCATTCTTTATAAGGAAAACCTGAATCAAATGAAAACTGCTTTCTGCTCGTACACCCACTTTGGCATCTATTCATCTTAGGTAGGTACCTCTAGGTATGTAAGTATCTGAACCTCTGCCCTTGCCCCTATTGGGCAGTTCTATGAGTTTGTGGGGAGTCTGTGGGGTTCTATGAGTATTCAGGGATCTGCCAATGTAGGCCAAATAACAAGATCCCAAATGTCCTTTGTAACCCAGGAGCATGTGGCACAGAGTTTCTGCTAACCCGACCAGCTCCGTGTACCCTAATCATTAATGTCAAACACACTCTGATGCATCATGGGAGGTATCATTAGAACACAACACATTGATTATTAATATTCTTGCATGGCACAGGTATGGTGAATGCCCCAGTTTGGCCTAAGGAGGAATATGAATTTAAAATAGGTTTAGTAGTGGGGTGAGCAGGTTTCTCCTAGACAAAAGTTCAAAGCCAATGCTCCAGCCAGTCACCAGAGACAACATCAAGACTATGTCTATACTATGTGTTTTGTCGTAAGAGGCAATGCAAATGAAGCACTGATTAGCATTTTCTCGTGATTTATTTGCATAATCTATTCCGATCCATTTTTGCACAAGAGGTTTTTGCGCCAAAATATGCAGTGTGCGCAAAAAAATGCAATCTGATCTGTGATCTGCTCCAGGAGAGGCATAAGGATCTACACGCCCACACTGCATGTTTTTGCGCAAAAACGGATCGGAATAGATTATGCAAATGAAGCACGAGAAAATACTAATCAGCACTTCATTTGCATTGCCGCTTCTGACAAAACACGTAGTGTAGACATAGCCCAGGTGTCTATTCATTTAGACTGGAGGACACAGGAACAGATCAGTTTGCATTTTAGTGAACACCAGTGAGGGAAAAAACCAACACAGAACTTTCTTCACCAGATTTCATGTCTCCTTCCTCACAGCTTGAGTGAACTTTCAGAAGAATCTATGGCAAAGGGTCACTGGGCTACCAAAGAGAGGGACAGAGAGCTCCACGTTATATTTTCACCTAAGTCAACAAGGAGACAGTACTTTCTCGTTGGCGAGAGACCTTGACCAGACAGGTGGTTGGTCACTTTGCTGCAAGAAGTGGATGGTGTGACTCCTACCCAATACTTAGACAATAGCTCGTTAAAGCCTAAGTATTAGAACACATTCTTCATTTTCATTTGTTTGCAACCATTGCAGTCTTTATCCCTGATCTCACGTGAAACTCATGTCTCTGTAATTAAACATAAAGCATAAAGACAGAGGGCATACTTGTTACTGATTGCCAGTCAGGGAGCTGCAGCAACAGGGCACTTAGATAACTCAGAATTACATGGTGACTCCTCACTGGTTTGGATTTCACCCCAGAACATAATAATGTATATTATAATTATTTATTATCTTTAGTGCCTAGGAGCCCCAGTCATGTCCTAGCACCCTATTGTATGAAGGGTTGTACAAACAGAGCGTAAAGACAGCCCCTGCCTCGAACAGCTAACAATCAAAAGGCAATGTTCCCTGTTTTCTTCATTTGTATCCAAGCTTTTTGTTTGTTTGAGGTATTTTTGTTTCCTCTTCCCACCCCCCGTCTCATCTCGCCATTAATTATTTGGCCTTAGGTAGGCAGACGACATTACAGGAGGAAAAGCCAAGGAATGCAAATAAGAGGGATGACAGTAACTATTTTAAGGCCACTTTGAGGGATAACATCAATCCCGGATTTAAGAAATGTGCAAAAACCAAGCACCTTCTTTTAGTCGATGGAAAGTTACATGCAGCTGAAGTTAGCGGTGCATGAGTAAAGCCAAAGAGAATTACCGTCACAGGTTCCGACTTCTCATCTTGCCAGGAGGGTGCTTGACCACCTTACCTGTCTGCTCCAGACCCCGCCCACACTCCACCCCTTCCAGTAAGCCGCCACCCTGCCTCTTCCTGTCCTTGCTCCACCTCCAGGGTGCCTCTTTCCTGCCTCCTCTTCCAAGCACGCCCTGCCCTCGCTCCTCCACCTCCCTCCCACAGCGTGAGCACTGCAAATCACTTGTTTATTGTGCTCCGGACACACTGGGAGGGAAGGGGAAGAGTTGGTAATGCATGCCTGCCAGGAAGTGAGAGTCAAGGAGGAAGGGGAAAAAAGAGGGGAGTTTGGTGGCGGAGGGTGCTCCGCACCTGCTAATTCTTCCACGTGGGTGCTCCAGCCCCAGAGCACGCACAGAATCAGCACCAACGATTATCATTCCTACAGGCGTGACTATGGGCACCAACTCTAACTGGAGTCCTGTTCTGCTAGGTACGGCCCAAACTCAGTGAGAAAAATTGCCTTCCCTGAAGAGCTTACACACTAAAGATCACTTGCTTAGTAGGTAGTGCAGATATTATGCCAGTTAACCCAGCCTTTGCTCCCTGATAGGAACTGTTCCTTCAACTGTGAGTATATACCATGATTCCAAACTATCCATTTGGCCTGTAACCTCAGGGTCCTTCAGGATTCATCACTGCTGCAGCGGTTCCCAACCTTTTCCAGATGGGGACCCATTTTGACAATTCAGGAAGACTTGGTGACCCAATGCAATTCAAAAACGGAGGGAAGAGGGAGAACAGAGTCACCTGGGGAGACACTTGGCGACCCTTTTGAAATGTAATGGCAACCCATATTTGGGTCCCGACCCATAGGCGGGGAATCCCTAGAAGCACCAACAGAAATGGACTGAACAAAATCTTTTCTGTCACCTCCCGCTAGATCTGATCTCCATCTGATCAAACAGGGACCTGCCTGCAGTGATCTTTGCTTTCCTGACTGCCCTGCTGGATAACTGCACCTCGCTGCCCTAGACAGGAGGATACCAATGTTATAAAAGGCTCAGTTTGTGCCTTTGTCACTAAACCAGCAGCTGAGAGCACATCACTATGGTGCTCTCCTCGTTATGTTGTCTCCCCATAGAGTTTCAGGTCACATTCCAAGTCTTGAGATTCATCTTCAGGGCATGGAATGGAACTGGCCCAGGATAATTCACAGAACGCCTTGCTCTATGGATCAGCCACCTCCACGGAGAGTTGTGTTCCTCAGGAACAATGAAACTATGAACCTCAAGGGGGAAATTAATGGGAGCAGGAGTCTAAGAGTTTTTCTGCACCAAGTTCTAGGCTCCAGAAGTCATGATCAGAAGAGACTCAGAATGTCTACCTATCTTTCTGCCTTGCGAGCAAAGTACAAAGCTCATCTTAGCTCTCTCAGAGTCAATTAAAGATGGGAACAAACAGGCATGGAGAGAAAGAAACCTAATAAAATGAAAAAGTGCCCTGTATTCCATTGGGGGAACTAGAGAGGTAATTAACCTATGAGCTGTTTGTGGCCTAATTCCCTGTGGGTGAAATTCTCTCTTTTGCCAGAGGAGCAGCATAAGCCTCAAATAATAGCTGAAGTGGCATCTAAATGATACCGAGATCTCGTGCTGGCCTTCTGCATTGGGCAGAATTTAAGCCACAGAGCACGCCTGCCTTTGTTAGCCAAAAGTTATATTGTGAACCAAGAGCATCACTCTAATCTGAAATTCAGCACGAAAGTGTCTGGTGTTCTTCGTTAGATGACAGCTACTTGAATGAGGGGGAGGTATAAGGTGAAAATTCATATTGTGAACATTCATGTCAACGCCACTTTTCTCTAATTTTTATTGGAAAATGGAGGTCATTTCTGAGCAAAAAAATTCAGTGTGTGCAAATTGAGAGGGTTGTAATTGTCTCTTTTTCAAGTATACGATAAAATACGAAAAGTTAAATATTTCCAATATAGTAACGTTATTTTGCAAATATGCCTTTGTACTTCTAATACCCACTCTACTGCATCACTCAATACTGTAAGACTCCTCCCGATATCTGCGGGTTCTAGCTAGTGTTTTATGAGTAAATGATTAAAACTTTTCATCATAGAATCATAGGGCTGGAAGAGACCTCAAGAGGTCATCAAGTCCAACCCCCTGTGCAAAGCAGGACCAATCCCAACTAAACCATGTTAGCCAGGACTTTAAAAACCTCTAGGGATGGAGATTCCACCACCTCCCCAGGTAACCCATTTCAGTGTTTCACCACCCTCCCAGTGAAACAGTTTTTTCCTAATATCCAACCTAGACCTCCCCCACTGTAACTTGAGACCATTGCTTCTTGTTCTGTCATCAGTCTCCACTGAGAACAGCCTCTCTCCATCCTCTTTGGAACCTCCCTTCAGGTCGTTGAAGGCTGCTATCAAATCCCCCCTCACTCTTCTCTTCTGTAGATTAAATAAATCCAAATCCCTCAGTCTCTCCTCATAGGTCTTGTGCTCCAGCCCCCTAATCATTTTGGTTGCCTTCCACTGGACCCTCTCCAATGCGTCCACATCTTTTCTATAATGGGGGCCCCCAAACTCTTCAGCCTCTAAGCCACTGGGGGGCGGGGAGACTATTACTCTCTAACAAAGGATTCCAAAATGTAGGTGACTCATGAGAGACATCAGCACCATCAAATTTGTAGCTCTGGTATCAGGTTATAATTCCCAGCAGCATTATAGCATTTGCAGAATCAGTATGGAAGGGAGCAACATATAGTGTTATGATCATTTTCCATAACCTCCTGCCACAGCTATGCACACTGGTTCCAACTTCTTGCACTTCAGGCAACTGTGTGGTTGTACACTTGTGAGAATCATGTGAAGAAGCAGTAGCGATGCAGGAGTCAAGGAGTCCAGAACTATGTATTCAAAACATTTCTCACACTCGAATTATTTACCGTTCCTAAAAATTTAAACTGGGTTGAAATCAGCAGGCCTATTCATGGAAGGAGTGTGTGGAAACTGATCATTCTCTCCTTTCCAATGACCTGGTCAAAACGCATGCTCATAAACAGAGTAGGGATTTGCTAACTATGCAGCTTTGAAGCCAGGCCATTACTGTTGCGGGCTAACAAGTACTCTGGTTACATGCTGGAATTCATAAAACTTTTGAAAGTGTTATATTGGTCTTATGGAATGTGTTTGTGTGTGCGCATAGTATATCCTAAAGACTTTTAAATATTAAGTATTTCACATAAGTCTATGGAAAATGCTTGTCTTCCCCCCCTCTGTTTTGGCAGCAAATGCTATTAATGGGTAATGAAAAACAGAGAAGTGCATGCTTGAATAACTAAGCCCTGTAACTGCATTAAGACAAAAGATCAGACTCAGGATCAGCTCATTGCTACGGTCCCTCAAGGGGGACACATATCTTGTATCTGACAACATTTGGTAGAACCTATGTATTATTTATACCCAGATGCTACTAGGTTCTCGTCCAAAGTTTGGAAAGGCTCTCATTGACTTTAATGCACTTCAGATAACCATTAGGCGTACCCTCTTTAGAGTATGCATAAAGGTCTGGTATTGCTTCTGACTTGGCTGCTGCAGTGGAAAAAATAAGACTGGGGCCGCAAGAGTGGTTAAAGAAATCTGAAACACAAGTGAGGGATTCTTCCTACACTAAGCAAGTAGGAATTGTGGGGGTGCTAATCAGGAAATGAAGTGGTGATTCTTGGGAATGTATTAGCCCAGAGAAATGAGATATTTATACACAAGGGAAAGGAAAGCTCAAAACCGATATTTGTAAAGAAAATAAAAATAAAAATAAGTCTGCTCCCACTGTCCCAGACAGCTCCCAGCTCACGACTTTTCAAACCCTGCCAGTGGCTGTGTGCGAATTCCTTCCAAATTTCCACCCTGCTCAGCCAACCGCAATTTAGCAGGTAAAAAAGGAAGTGTTCCAATCGCTCAATGTGCAGAGGGAGTGACTGCAAGCAGATTATTCCATTCACCAATATAATGTTTTAACTCATAGACCCCATCACGTTCAAACGGCAACTGAACAAATTGATGTGGCAGGAGGTTGCACAGTTCCCCTACATGAGGTCTAGCTCAACAGCCAGGACATGGAGACATATCTACAACTTTCTCCCAAACAGATCTCCAATCTACATGGTAACATCTTGGTTATAACAATGATTACAACCAAGAAACTAGTCTAATTTACTTGGCTTCTGACTCTTTGTTTATCATCTCAGAATCACAGAATACTAGGACTGGAAGGGACCTCGAGAGGTCATCGAGTCCAGTCCCCTGCCCTCATGGCAGGACCAAATACTGTCTAGACCATCCCTGATAGACATTTATCTAACCTACTCTTAAATATCTCCAGAGATGGAGATTCCACAACCTCCCTGGGCAATTTATTCCAGTGTTTAACCACCCTGACAGTTACGAACTTTTTCCTCATGTCCAACCTAAACCTCCCTTGCTGCAGTTTAAGCCCATTGCTTCTTGTTCTATCCTCAGAGGCCAACATGAACAAGTTTTCTCCCTCCTCCTTATGACACCCTTTTAGATACCTGAAAAGAATGAAAGAAATGGTGGCCACAGAGACATTACCAAAAAGAAAAATTCCCAGAAGACCAGCCAGCAAGACTGACATTGAAGATATGATCTATTTTCACATGCATAAACCCTACCCAACCTGTTCTTAGAGATCTCCAGTGATGGAGATTCCACAACCTCCCTAGGCAATTTATTCCGATGCTTAACCAGCCTGACAGTTAGGAAGTTTTTCCTAACGTCCAACCTAAAGAAAGGTGGCAGTCTCTGTGGGGGAGAGGTATGCCACTAACAGTTGACCGGCCACAATTCCACTTTCCTCATGAGGAGACCTTCAGCACCAGCCTCCTCTGGGGCACAGCCCAGTGGCACACGCTGCCTCGCCTGTATCGTGTTTATTCTAAGCAGAGCTACAAATCTGTTGAGTGAGCGTTTTGTTTTGATTAAAAATTAATAGCTGCTTTTGACCCAGGTGGATTAATTTCACTTTCACCGAGCTTTAAGTTAATTGACACAAACTACTGTCAGGTGAAAGAACCAATTAACAAACAGAAAAGAGGACTCCCCTCTCTCTTCTCCCCCCCCTACCCAAATGTTGTTTTGACTGGAGATTTTTAATAGACAATTTTCATATCAGCGCAATGAGATTAATTACTTCCCAAACAAGCACAGGAACAAAAGGTTGGGCAGGAGGGAAGACTGGCTTGTTCCGTATGTGCCTGTGATTTGTTCACAAGCTGCAGCAATGGAGCGGAGGAGGGTTTTGGAAAGAGTTTTACTCCAAGCTCTTGAGAGAGATTGACAAGGGCTGTTCTCACCAATTAACTGCCACTTCCAAGCTTATCAGTCATCAGGATTCTGAGCGTTGTTCTGGTTTATTGCAGTTTGGCAAAGGTCTTTGATAAGATCCTCGGAACATGACAGCAAGGTCATTCTAATAAAGATCCGGACGGAATCCATTCATAGAGCATAATAATGCGCCATATAAGCCAAGCAGCAAGAGGCACAAAACTATCTTCCATTCTAATTTTTATATTTAAATTGGAAAGAGTTTTCTATAGCCATGCATTAAGACCAGGATAGGAGGTTACTTTGGAAAGATTTCAAAAGTCCCTTACTTAATTCTGTTTAACTGTAAGACAGCAAGGCTGAGTTTATACATTGCTGTGGAGTTTATTGTACAATCCTGAATCTCAGTCTGGCAAAAAGGAGTGGTCAATATTGCAGCCCGTATTGATGACCTGTGTAGGTGAAATAAAGGCATCTTCTCCAATAGAGGTTTCCTTAGCACCGTGAAGAAGAGACTTGAAATAAAATTTCAAAAGCTCTCAGTCACTAACACTCCAAAGTACATTTTCAAAAGTGAGGTAGGGCCAGATTTTCAAAGGAATTTCGCCAGGTGGAGAGATGCAAACTGGCAACCAGTGTTGTTTCCAAAATAGCCTGAGCAAATTAAGCACTTTAGTGAACCATTGGAATCAATAGGGCTGTGTCCAGACTCAGGGGTTTTTCAGGAAAAGTAGCCTTTTCCCGAAAAAACTTCCCCTGCGTCCAGACTCAAGCCACGTTCTTTCGAAATAATTTCGAAAGAACGCGGCTTTTCTTTCGATGGCGGTAAACCTCGTTTCACGAGGAAGAACGCCTTCTTTCGAAAGTTCCTCTTTCGAAAGAAGGCGTTCTTCAATGTAAATAGGGCTTCCTCAAAAGAGAGCATCCAGACTCGCTGGGTGCTCTCTTTCGAAAAAGCGGATTGCTCTTTCGAAAGATCCGCCTGCAGTCTAGACGCGATCTTTCGAAAGAGGCTCTTTCGAAAGATGCTTTCGAAAGAGCCTCTTTCGAAAGAAGCCTGCAGTCTAGACATAGCCTAGGAGTTAAATGCCTAACCTGCATAGGCACTTTAAAAATCCCACTGGGTTTCTATTTCCACCTTTAGGCACCTAAATACCTCTGAAAATCTAGTCCTGTTAAGCATAAAAGTCAATGAGAGTTGGTTGCAAAAGCTCAGATATGCACGGTGTGAAATTATGGCCAAGATCTTCGAACAGATAGATAAGTGTTTCTCAACCTTTTTTATAAAGTGCCCCTTTAAAAAAATTATAAGTACCCCCAGTACCTACAGTTTTCACACACACAAAATGTTTTTCTACCATTGTAACACATTTGTTTAAACAACTTAATTGTAGCCAGGCCAGTGATGAAATTTTTGGGTGTAAAAAGTACAAAAATAAGAAAACAATGTAAAACTTAAAACAAAAATTCAGTTTTCTCCAAATTTCAGTTGTGTTGATGTACTCCCCAGACTTCTCTCAAGTACCCGTAAGGGTACTCGTACCACTGGTTGAGAAACAATGAGGCTACATCTACACTGGCAGCTTCTTGTGCAAGAACTCTTCCAGAAGAGAGCGTCTACACTGGCATGTGCTTTTGTGCAAGAGCATCCATGCCAGTGTAGACGCTCTCTTGCGCAAGAAAGCTCTGATGGCCATTTTAACCATAGGGCTTTCTTGCGCAAGAAATTCACGTTGCCAGTTTATACTGGCCTTTTGCACAAGAATAGTTGCGCAAAAGGGCTTACTCCTGAGCGGGAGCATCAGCGTTCTGGTGCAAAAAGCCCTGATTTCATACACTAGAACGTCAGTTTACTTGCGCAAGAACACGTGGCCAGTGTAGACAGGCAGCAAGTTTTTGCGCAAGAGCGGGCCGCTTTTGCCCAAGATCATGCCAGTGTAGACACAGCCTGATACAGATAACCTACGTGCCTGTATTTTCTTAGGCTATGTCTACACTGTGGGGTTTTTTTGGCAGAAGATATGCAAATCGCACTCTCATTTGCATGTCTTCTGCCAATCCTTTCTGAGGAAGAGTTTTTGCTGCTAAAAAGCCCTTTGCAGACAGGGCCATTTGTTGGAAAAAAAGGCCTTTTTCTCAAGATCCTTTATTCCTCAAAAAATGAGGTTTACAGGATCTTGCGAGAAAGGTTTTTTTTTTCCCAACAAATGGCCCCGTCTAACACAGTGCTTTTTAGCAGCAAAATCTATTCTGTAGAAGATATGCAAATGAGAGTGCAATTTGCACATCTTCTGCTGAAAAAAAATGGCAGTATAGACATAGCCATAGGTACTTCAGAAAATTTGCCCAAAGTCTTTAAAAAAAACCCGTAGGACTCCAAATTAATATGCTGTTTCTTATCTAAGCATATGATTTGCATGATCTATTTCGCTGGTTTTTAATTAGGAGGGTCAAATTTGAAGCACTTTTCATGCTCTCTGTAATCTATTCTTTTAGATGACTATTTTGATTCTCTTGGGCCTCACCTCAATCCAGGAACAGGCTCGATGCTTTTTGGCATCTATTTTTAAGGGACAAAACAAACAACCCAGCAGCGCAACAAAGAAAGGGAAAGTTTCCAAAGACATGAAAAGGGAGGCGACCAGCATCCATTGTCTTCCAATGGCAGGTAGGTGTCTTTGAAATTTGTCTCTTAAATAAATGGCCAGTCAAACCTCTTCATCTATTGGTTGAGGTGTGTGCTGGTGTGCGAAGGGAAAAGTGTTTTCTGTCTCTGCAGGGTGAAGGGTGCAGGTCTCCAATAAGTGAAGATAAAATCCATTCATAATTGTGAGATGGGAAGATACTAAAAGAATGTTGGATAGATAAATACACAGACCTAAGTTTGCTTCTCACCAGGTTAAATGAGGTGTGTGCAAGGAACCCCATTCCCCAATCCAGGTGCTGAAAGTTGGACTGGGTTCATCCTTATACAATGGTGACGGCTCTTTAACTCTCTGCTGGATGAATCTGTCATTGCACAATATGTGTTCATGCATCAACAGTGTATTTCCAGTAACTACATATTAATGAAGGATTACTGACATGCCTAGCTATGTCTCATACCCAGAGAACCAAGCAACAATGAAAGGAGAAATTCAATTCGGTGCCTATGGAGAATAAAAAGGCATCTTTTTCATATTCATCTGGCTTGCCTTCCTCTTAGGTTTATGTTAAAAAATATACACTACTAGCTGCCCTTTTCTCTTGAGAAACAAGCAGCATAGGTAATGGAAACCAATAAAGGACTGTCATGTGTGTTACTGCAACCTGTCTACATTTAGGCAATTCCTATTATGTCCTACATCTCACCAAGAGGAAAAAGTAATTGTTCAGATGAAACCAGGTGACAAATCCCCCCCGCACCCCCAGTCTTATTTCTTCCATTCATGTCTTCACATTCAGAGCACCAATCTGAAAAAGCCACAAAGATGCCTTAGCATGAATCCTTTTAAACTTTAATGCTTGATGGAAATGCTTAATCTAAAGCGGCAACCTAAAAGATCCCTTTATTTTGTGTCACCTGGTGCCATGGAAAGCAAAATAAAAGACATTTAGGAACAGAGGTTCAGGTCATACTTTTCTGACTTCTACATGGATGTAGAATTATCTTCCTTCTCCTGAAAGCGAGGTACAAATCCGCAGTCCATCTCTGATTCTTTCCGCTTGACAGACACTATTTATGACGAAGGATACAGACGTAATTGCTAATGCCTGCATTCAAATTGTGGAAATTAGGGCTACTCAGGCCCAAATCAAATTAACTCCGGTTCTGATTTGGAACACAGCCACAAAGTCTGGCAATCTGGTCTGAACTGTGATTGTGTGACCATGTAGAGAGAAATGATACAGTAATACTTACCCATGCGAGAGAAGTTCCTCCCAGAAGTGCAAGTCAGAGGAGAGAGTTTACCTCCCTGTCATTAATTTGTCCTTTCCTTTTCAGTCTCAAAATGTATATCAGCTGAAGATCTAGGGTAGGGTACATTATCCAAGTATGCAGTGATGATGCATACAAAATAGCCAATATTACTATTTAAATAGCTATTAAACTATGCTACTTTACTTACTGTAGAGGATGACAAATGTTATTGCGAATGTTCCTTCTCTTTCAAGTCTGAGAACCCTCTTATGGAACAGGGGAAGTATAATATTTCATAACTGCAGACATATTGTTATGTCCATGCGTTTATCTCCAGACCTCGCCCTAGAAATGCCAGCACTTAGAAATCACAGTGAGGAGCATAGGTAAAAGAACGCTGATAAATAAAATCAATTAAACAGATTAGAGATTATGGTTTAAAAACAAAAAACAAACAAACAAAAGGCAATAAAACCCCAACAGCTACTCAAAGGATGGCTTTGAAATGTCTGCTTTGCTTTCCAGGAAAAAAAGATTCTGAATTAAAGAAATAAATCAAGGACAACTTTTAGAGTTTATATAGTGGCTACATTTACTAACAGTCAACTCCATAATGATTTCTTTACGCTGAGAAGAGGAAATGAATGGGAGTTTCAGATGTGGCTGTGATATAACTTGGTAAACAATGACTTTTTTGTAACCATTCTGCCTGGTGGTATCTAGAAAGAAAATGACTTGTGTAGGAGAAAACAAGAGAGACCAGATACAAAGAAAAAGCAAAGAGAGATACAATGTTGATGCAATTTCTTTTGGGGACCGGAATCTCAATCTGAACAAGCAACAGTGAGGCCATATCCGGCACCTCAAGTACTGATCTATCGTGTCCTCATAAGACGGAGGCCTAGTCAGACACTGAGTCAGAGCCAGAGAGAAAGAAAAGTCCCTTGGCTAGAACCACCCTGGAGAAAATGAACATGACAGGAAGACTGCACTAGGAGAAGCCATAGGAATACACCAGAGGATATGTCTAGAAAACAGACTTGCACAAGCTCTGATCAAGTGAGTTAAAAATAGGGTAGCAGCAGCACAGGTGGCAGGATGAGCTAGCCACCCCAAGTACTTACCTGCCTAAGATCACAGGCACATACTTGGGGCAGATAGTCCATCCTGCTGCTGTGGCTACACCCTACTGGCAAGCATGCACAAATGTATCTTCTCAAGCTAGGAATCAGACTCCCAGCTCCATGCATCAACATCCCCCCCGAGATGATCTTAAAGACCAAACTTAGTCAAGTCCCAGCTCCGTTGAGACTGTTTAGCAACACGGCATCTGCTGACAGAAAGTGCCACAAGGGGACAGCAAATCAGTACATTGAAAACTTAATGTTTTTTTCGGCTCGAGGTTTGCAGGGATTTTGTGGCTAAGAGAGGATCGGGAAATCCCAGTTTTGGATTAGGTAGAAATGCTTGGCACAAGAATTTTCAAAAGGGTGTTGGCCTAACTCTTCCTAATTAACCCCGTCAAAAGCACTCATTAATTTCAAAGAGTGCAGAGTTAGGTCAATACTGAGCACGACAGAAACTATTACCTTGATTGTACTTCAATCATTTCAATAAGCAGATCTGAGAGAGAATTTACATTCATAGTTTAACAAAACAAGCCATATTTTTATATAACTTTTCTATGGGAGAAATTCCTAATTTTACACTCACTGAACACACAGTACATAAAAGAAAGGAGATGAAATGGTACCTATTATCAGTATTATTAGGATCTGCGGAGCCCTCTAGGAAGAGAATTCTTATATGTGAATATTTCATTGGGTCTTTGTGAATATGACTGTGATTCGAGAAAAAAAAATAACATGCTAGAATCTGAGTCCTTGTAGTTAATGAACACAGCTGGTAAGTATGTTGTGTCTTCAGTTGAATATGATCTTTCCTACTTTTCTAATTCCTACGTACTTCACCATTTTAGAAATTTATCTTACAGTCCAAAAGGCTGCAAACAGTAAAATTAATTTAAGATGGTATATTGCCCACCATGGTATCAGTGAGTTTGGTTCTTTGAGGTGTGTTATGATAGCAAGTGGGTGGTTTTGTGTTTGTGAAGTCACTGCAAGCAACAGGGAGATAAGCAGGATGAGAAATATGGATCTGAAGGTGAAACAAAGTAGGCCAGTTAGGCTAGATCTCACCTGGAAATTTAATTTAATTTACATTTTTTAAAAATTACTCATCATACTCTTAATGGAACTCAGAAAATGTCAGTGCAGTGTAGTTATTTTTTAAAGGTGTCTTTAAAAAAAAATGTACACAGAAGAGTCTGCCTCTCAAGGACCTATTACCAGCTTTCCAATTAAATGAAATACTTATCTAATTAATCATGACCTGAAATCCCTTTGTGTTGGTATTGCCTGAGTAAGAATCATATCAAAAGTTCACTGAAATTTTTAAATTAGAATCTGAACACAACCTTTAAGAAGTCTCACTGTCTTGAGTTACTGTGGTTAGATTAGAGGTAAAACTAAGTGGTATGACAGAGGGAAGCTAGTAATAGCCCAGAACTTCATGGAAGGCCAACTAGAAGTCAAAACTAATCAGCATATTTATCTGACCACCTGAGCTGTTACAGAAGCCAAATTCCAATTTGGATAATTATACTAACTAAATTCACTGCCTAGTTGGATACAGTACTCTCTCGGAATTCATTGTAATTGTGCACAGTGACACTTCAATAGAAGGTAAAGTGATTCCTCTCTCTCTCTCGGTCTTAATCTTGCAGACCTCAGTGAGGCAGAATTTCAATGAGAGTTTTGTCTGAAGAGGCACACCGCGGCCTGTCATTAATAAAGGGCCTTCTGGATGAAGGCACTTCTAAAACATAAAATACTAATAAGTAAACTACACATTTCATGCCCATGGATTGTATTTTGCTTTGGCTTCCTTTTACATCTCAATCGCTTTATCTTTAAATAATAATAAATCATTAACAACAAAAGCTCTTGCCAACACTGTGGGAATTCTTGGCAAAAGCAGAAGAACAAGATCAAATCTACAAAGTCAAGTCTCTCACCTGGAAGCAGATCAGCATGCATGCCATTTTTAAAGCATCATTTCCTGTTATAAAAAAGGTAATGTTTGCTAGTAACAAAGCCATCTTTTCTTTTCTTTTCTTTTCTTTTCTTTTCTTTTCTTTTCTTTTCTTTTCTTTTCTTTTCTTTTCTTTAAGCCAGGAAGCTTAAAGAAAAACCTTGAATTCTGAAAATGGAATAGTCAAGGGACTCAGTTTAAGGAAAAGATTTTGTCTATCAACTAACAAGAGGCTGGGGTCACAAAGCAGGGTATTCTTTATACTTGAGAGACCATGCTAAAAGTCTTAAAAATGTACAAGAAAACCTTGGCTAGAATGTTCCTAGCAGGTAATAGAGGTTGTGGCTTCAAGGAAGCTTATCATTTTTTCTGACATTCTGACAGAAATGTGTAATATAGAAGTTTACCAGTGTGGGCAGGTTAAATTATACTAGGCAGGAGAAATCATTTCAATGTGAATTGAAGCGTTACTCTTGGCTGCCTCTAACTCTGGCTTGTCATTCTCCCCCATAGCCTCACAGCCATTAATGGAAAAGCTACCTTTTACAAGAGGATGCTGGGGATGGGTACGCTGGGCTCTACATTTTGGTATTCACCCAGAAAAGCTCTTGAATATGCCACGTGAATGTATTTCAGGTCTTCATTATTGAATGTTGTGGTCACAGTATGTTTCTCTTCTAACAGTCTTATTTGGTATGGCCAGTTCTAAATGAATCTGACTATGATCTGGGAAGCTCAGGAGTGGAAGGTGTGATGGTCCCAGCCATGTTTTATGGAAACTGACATATGCAAAACTTGGAGATGCTTTGGAAAAATACCTCATGTAATCTATTAATTTTAATGTCTCAATCTGCTGGATCTGTATATCCTATTTTGGTGCATGTATCATTCTTGTACGTGCAGTTAGAAATATGAAGTATGAGACCGTTTATAGTTTTCAATGTGCTAATGTATCAGCCTCACCTCAGTCCCTGGAAAAATCACGGAGAGGATCCCCGAGGATGGGATCCCCCATTTGGAAGCACTTTGAAGAGGGGAAGGTGATCAGGAATAGTCAACTTGGATTCACCAAGGGCAAGTCATGCCTGACCACAGGGGTGGATATAGGGCAGGGCGAACGGGGTGACCACCCCGGGCCCCACGCTTCAGAAAGCCCCACGCATGTGCCATGGCGCCACTGCGCATGCGCAAGGTGTCACTGCGCATGCGCCGTGGCAAAGGGGGGCCCCGCAGAATTATGCTGCCCGGGGCCCCACAAAACGGTCATCTGCCCCTGCCTGACCAATATGATTAGCTTCTAGAATGAGGTAATTGGCTCTGTGGATATGGGGAAGGTGGTGGACATGATATACCTGGACTTTAACTTGCTGGCAAGAATACTGTGGGAGACTGTATGAAAAGTTTTGCTAAAGAAGTATGGTTTGGATAAATGGACTGTAAGGTAGACAGAAAGCTGGTTAGATCGTTGGGTTCAATGTGTCGTGATCAACAGCTGGATGTCTGGTTGGTGGCCAGTATCAAGTGGAGTGCCCCAAACGTTGGTTCTGGGGCTGGTTTTGTTCAACATCTTTATTAATGAGTGGATTGGGGATGGATTGCATGCTCAGCAAGTTCACAGATGACACTAAGCTTGGGGGAGAGGGAGATACACTGGAGGGTAGGGATAGGGTCCAGAGTGAGCTAGACAAATTGGAGGATTGGACCTAAAGAAATGTGATGAGGTTCAACAAGGACAAAATCAGAGTCCTACACTTGTGATGGATAAAATCCCAGGCATTACTACAGGCCAGGGACTGACTGGCTAAGCACCAGTTTTGCAAAAAAGGTCCTGGGGATAACAGTGGATGAGAAGATGGATATGAGTCAACAGTGTGTTCTTGTAGCCAAGAAGGCTAATGGCATATTAGGTTGCATTAGGAGGAGCATTGCCAGCTGATCTAGAAAAGTGATTATTCCCCTTTATTCAGCACTAGTGAGGCCAAATCTGGAGTATTGTACCCAATTCTGTCCCTCCCCCCATTACAGAAAGATTATGGACGCATTGGAGAGAATCCAGAGGAGGGCAACAAAAATGATGAGGGGGCTGGAGCACATGACCTATGAGGAGAGGCTGAAGGATTTGGGCTTATTTAGTCTACAGAAGAGAAGAGTGAGAGGGGATTTGATAGCACCCTGAAGGGAGGTTCCAAAGAGGATGGAGAGAGACTATTCTCAGAAGTGACGGATGGCAGAACAAGGAGCAATGGTCTCAAATGGCAGGGGACAAGATCTAGGTTGGATATTAGGAAAAACTATTTTATTCGGAGGGTAGAGAAGTACTGGAATGGGTTACCTGGGGAGGTGGTAACCTGGAATGGGTTACCTATAGGTTTTTAAGTCCTGGCCTGACAAAGTCCTGGCTAAGATGATTTAGTTGGGGTTGGTCCGACATTTAGCAGGGGGCTGGGCTCAATGACTTCCTATGGTCTCTTCCAACCCTAGGATTCTAAGATTCTATCATTCTAATGAGAGCCATTCCCTCTTCCCGCCCCCCTCCCCCCGAAGCCTTAATGATATGGCGATCTACTTAATGACTTGTAAACAGCATTGTTTGTCCTTTAAGTCCAAACATGATTGGACTAGTAAGAAAGGTGACCATACCACCTGGTATTGGAATTCCATTTTGACCCAGGTATTTTTCCATGGAATGGAGAAAATAGAACAAAAGATTCCGACCCTGGAGAATAGAATTATTTAAACAGGAGGAAGTTATCAGCCCTTTGTCTTCGGCTGGTATGACACTCCAAAGAGGGCTGGGAATCCAGGTCAATATAAAAGAAGTTGTCTCTGAACTGAAGATTATGCCTAGAACAAGAACAGCTATTTAGGGTAAGAATCTCCTTGCGATAAGTTTTTTAGTAAATTAGAACTTGCTATGCAGTTTCTTTTCATTCTTGCTCAGCAACTTACTTTGATCTGTCTGTTTTCACTTGCAACCACTTAAATCCTACTGTTTATACTTAATAAAATCATTTTTGTTTACTATCAGGCCCACTGCACTGTTACGTGGGGAGAATGACCAGTGTGCATATCTCTCTTCCATTGACAAGGAGAGCAAACATCTTTATGAGCTTTCTTTGTGTAAAACTTTTACTCAGAGAATACGGATTTATTTGGGGTCTTGATCCCTTTTGAGGGTTGGTTTCCTGGATGCTGTGCCCTAGAACTGCATTCACCCAAATCTGTAGTGGTTCAGTGTCTGCATTGCTCTTTGGAATGGGGGATGTTTACCCCAACTCTGTGCCTTGTTTGAGGAAGACCAGAGAATCTGGCCCAGCAGGGAAAGGTCTTGGGGAGCCCAAGAGAGCAAGAAAGGGGGTGTCAGTGGCATAAACAGCACACTGGGGAATAATCCCAGGGAGCCTTCTATGATGACATCCAATCAGAAAAAGGTTCCTCCTAACCATTGGAATATATACATCAGATTAAACCTGGAAATATCCCCACAAATAAATGTTGACTTGCTTTATTTTTTTCAGTTCTTTTTTTCCCTGTCTTTCCTATTGCAGAGAAAATGTGCCATTGAATTAGAGAATGTCAGATTTCCCTTATTCATGGGTTTTGCCATTGGTCAGCTCAAATAAACCCTCCCAAAGTGCTTTTCAGAAAGCATCATAAAACCCAGCACTAATGTGTAGCCTGTTCCAAGTTGCTTTCCCATTCTCCTTATGCATCTCAACCTATGGCCCAACAAACATGGGAAATGGTATGAGATCCGCATTCAGAAACTCAGGACCAGTAGAGAGACTGGAAGTTCTACTAGCTCCTGAACTGGCCCGTTTATTGTCCGAAAGGTAAAGATGGAGAATGAAAGGGAGAAAAGAAGATGCATTAGAATTGAATGAGAATCAGAGCCATGAAAGAGATGGGATTTGTGGCCTTGGGGGAAATGAAATTTTTTGGGGGGAATCTGAAGGAGGAGCTGCAGGAAGAGCATGAAAGGCATTGAGCTGGCATATAGCAATGTTCCCTCTAATTTTATCCATACAAGTGCAGGATAAATTTTATTATGTGCACTAGGCATGTGCAGATGTGCACCATCAGTGGAAACACATGCTGCTGGCTGTGGGTGCTTTGGACACTCTGCTAATCAGCTGGGAAGCATTTGAATCTCTCCTGGGTGGCTACCCAAGGGCTCAGTTCATATCGTTTTTAGATATGGACATTTCCTCTCAGATGCAATGCCATGGTCTATTCTCCGGTAAAATAAACGGAAGTAGCTCCACTGAGATCAATGGAGCTATGTCAAATTATATCAGCTGGGGCTATCCAGCCCTGCATTCAATCCAAAGAGCTTATCCTGCCATTTTCAAAAGGCATATATGGCTTTTTACTTGCCTTAAGTATTCTTCCCAATGCCTGTAGGTAGTCATACTTATTTCCATTTGGCTTAAGGAATCTGGCTGCTTGGGTATCATTTAACACTTAGCAATAAGTGGGCATTAATTAATGTTAAATTACAATAGAATTTCCACTGAATTATATATGACATCTGCATTAGTAGCCAGCGAGTTCATGCTGATTAATGTTATCACAGCAAGTGGCAAAGGAATCTATAATCATTTGCCAAAGCTGCTAACTGAAAGCTCTTAGTAAGATTTCCCTTTCACAAAAACAAGCATAAAACGTACTTAAAGATACACGTTAATTTAAATAAGTATTTTATTACCATCCACATAAATCACACATAGAGAAAAGAGTCTTAAAAATGGTGTGTCATGTTTAACACACCATCTAAGAAAAGCATTCGGAGTTAAAACTGTCAGTACACTCTTTGGCTACGTCTACACTGGCATGATTTTCCGAAAATGCTTTTAACGGAAAACTTTTCCGTTAAAAGCATTTTCGGAAAAGCGCATCTAGATTGGCAGGATGCTTTTCCGCAAAAGCACTTTTTGTGGAAAAGCGTCCGTGGCCAAACTAAACGCGCTTTTCCGCAAAAAAGCCCCGATCGCCATTTTCGCGATCGGGGCTTTTTTGCGGAAAACAGTACTGTGCTGTCTACACTGGCCCTTTTGCGCAAAAGTCTTTCAGAAAAAGGACTTTTTCCTGAACGGGAGCAGCATAATATTTCCGGAAAAGCACTGACGATCTTACATGAGATCGTCAGTGCTTTTCCGGAAATTCAAGCAGCCAGTGTAGACAGCTGGCAAGTTTTTCTGCAAAAGCAGATGATTTTGCGGAAAAATTTGCCAGTCTAGACACAGCCTTAGTGTTTTCTCATTGTGCCAGTGTATTGAATCAGATATTAGGCTGGAATCTGACATCATGGACACCATTTTGTATGTGGTGTAAGTGCATTGACTTGATCAGGAGCAGGTCTGGATTAACATTGCAGTAACTGAGATCAGGCAGATGCAGGCCCTCGATATGGAAATACTGTACCTGCACAGATGCATTGCTGGGCACACCTGAACTATTGAGACTGACTAGTGAGAACTCTGAATTTCCTGAGTTTTGTAACCACTCATGTATTTAGTTAGTTAGTTAGTTAGCTATTGTTAGGCTTAGAGGGTACGTCTAGACTACAGGCTTCTGTCGACAGATACTGTCGACAAAACTTCTGTCGACAAAGAGCGTCTAGACTACATTCAGTTCTGTTGACAAAGCAAGCTGCTTTGTCGACATGGTAGTGTGGACGCAAAGGACAGTTTACATGCAATAACACCTTCTGTCGACAGAAACTCTGTCGACAGAAGGCGTTATGCCTCGTAAAATGAGGTTTACCAGCGTCAACAAAACTTCTGAGTTCTGTCAACGTTATGTCGACAGAACTCAGCGGTAGTGTGGACGCAGGTATAGTTTTGTCGACAAAAGTCCACTTTTGTCAACAAAATCCTGTAGTCTAGACACACCCAGAGATAGGGAACATGAATTATCTGAAAAGAAAACTGTGAATAAGGCCATGGTCCATGACTCAAACACCTCAGTTCTACTCCCAGATCTGTCACTGACTTGCTAAGAGACCTTGAGCATTCACTTCACTTCCCTTCGCTTCTATTTCCTTCCTCACTCTTTGTATGTTGTTGATTTATATTGGGGGCAGGACTGTCTCTTGTCTCATGCTGTATGGGGCTTAGCACAAAAGAGACCTGGTCTTGGATGGGGCTTATAGAGCCAGTGTAATAAAATAACATTCCCTCTGAAGCTCCTGGCATTGGCCACCGGGGAAAGACAGGATAGTGGGCTAAATGGACATTTGCTTTGATCCAGCATAGCCGTCCTTATGTTCTTAAAGCAAAATAATAAACAAAAACAAATACTAATGATAATAAAATACTAGGGGGCTGCGCCCTGTGCTTGCCACACTCACCAACCCCCCTTCTCTCTGACCGCTTTCGTGGCCAGAGAGACTGATGACGTCATTCTGTCACGTGGCAGGAAAAACTTTTTTATATATATCGAGAGATCGCCATCAGCTTGCTAGGATGAATGAGAGTCTTTCTTCTGGAACCGTATTACTGCAGTGTAAATAACAGAATCCCTACCACAGAAATGCAGCCAGATGGGTTACTACTGTCAGTCTGGAAGAGAGACAGAAATGCTGTATAACTAGTATGGACATCATAATGAACCCACTGATGGTTCAGTGCGGTTTAAGCATCATGCAATGCAGTCCATATGTGGGGACCAACACGCCATGATTGCTCAAAGCTTAATGCGAACCTTCTATTGATTCTACGTTGGTCTAAGAAAAATAGAGTATTCTGGATTTACCCCACTGAAAATATCAGCCTTGACTTGGTAACTGAGCTGTGAATCTTAAACACCAAGCACTTTCTATTCAAATTGTATTATAGAATCATAGAACCATAGAGCTGGAAAAGACCTCAGAAGGCCATCAAGTCCAGCCCCCTGTTCTAGTCAGGACCAATCCCAATTAAATCAACCCAGCCAGGGCTTTGTCAAGCCAAGACTTAAACACCTCTAGGGATGGAGACTCCACTACTTCACCACCCTCCTAGTGAAATAGTTTTTCCTAATATCCAACCTGGACCTCTCACACCACAACTTGAGACTATTGTTCCTAGTTCTGACATCTGTCACTACTGAGAACAGCCTCTCTCCATCCTCTTTGGAACCTCCCTTCAGGAAGTTGAAGGCTGCTATCAAATCCCCCCTCACTCTTCTCTTCTACAGACTAAATAGATCCAGCTCCCTCAGCCTCTCCTTGTAGGTCATATGCTCCAGCTCCCTAATCATTTTGGTTGCCCTCCTCTGGACTCTCTCCAACTCATGCACATCCTTCCTGTAATTGGGGGCCCGGAACTGGACACAATAGTCCAGATGTGGCCTCACCAGAGCCAAGTAAAGAGGAATAATGACATCTCTGGATCGACTGGCAATGCTCTCCTTAATGCAACCTAATGTGCCATTAGCCTTCTTAGCTACAAAGGCACACTGTTGACTCATGTCCAGCTTCTCATCCACTGTAACCCCCACGTCCTTTTCTGCAGAACTGCTACTTAGCCAGTTGGTCCCCAGCCTGTAACAGTGTTTGGGATTCTTCCATCCCAAGTGCAGGACTCTACACTTGTCCTTGGTGAACCTCATCAGATTTCTTGTGGCCCAATACTCCAACTTGTCTATGTCACTCTGGACTCTATCCCTGCTCTCCAGCATGTCTACCTCTCCCTCTGCCTGCTTTACTGTGCTGTATTTACACCATCATTCCAGTGACATTACGAAAAATAACATTATGAAGGGAAACTATTGTAGACATGAGGTGATAAGACTTGGCACTTTAAATCTCCTCTCGTCTGAAGTACTTTACCAACAATCGCTGAACCAATCACTCACTACCTGTGAGAGAGACATGAATTACCACATATCAACTTTACAGCAGGATAAATATGAGAGGACAATTGATGCAGTGATTAGGGCACCAATTTGGTATTTGGGAGACCAGAGTTCACTTTCCTGCTTAGCCAGAGATATGGCTGACGCGTCCCTTGGCTTCAAACAGTGAACTGGAGCCAATGGGAGTTGTGAGGCTCCGTGGCTACGGACCCTTTAGATAAACAAAGTGGCATGGGCCCCCGGCCCACTTTGAGAAACACTCCTCTAAAACATCAAGCTGCCCAAATAAAGCCACTTTTGATTCAAATATAAACACACTTAAAAAAACTGCCCTGTCCTCAGTCTGGTCTCTGACTGAGGAATTCTACTCAAAGGACAGCTCAGAGCAAATGAATGTAGCCATGCATTAAATCCCTTAAATATACAGTGTTTTTAGTGGCAACTTCAATTCAACCACAATGCGTTGCCAGCAAGAACGCGTTGCGAAATTCCATTCTGAAAATTCAACATGTCCTGTCTGTCCTTAAAACAGCCTCTTCATCTGAGACCTGATGTACAATACTCACAGCTATACTGCCACTAATCCTCTGGTTTCTCTAAAATCTGCTAAGTGTTTCTACACATGTTCGCAGTTTGCAACTTATTCAGCATTCATAACCATGCATTAACTACTGAGTAACCTGTCTTCCCTGCATGTAAGGAATTTGATATCACAAATAAAGTCACCATAAACTCTACAGGATTAAATAAGTTACTGGATCTTCCAGCACAATTGGTTTCTACAAACGATACCATGGAAAATTACATTATCACTCTATGATTTGGTTCAATCTGATTGCTACAGCTAATTTAATAATGTAACCCAATTAGAACGCTTTTGTTATGAATGAACAAGCTTGCTTAATAAAGTATAAATGTCCTAGATATGTTCCTGGGAGGACATGGGAATCCTGAATATTTTGGAGTTACTATTACAAGAAGGCATCTCTAGGAATTCAACACTAAGCTATCCTCTGCATATGATTGTCTAACACCCACTGAAAGTGGTCAAAGATGTCTCCTTAGAATTTAATATGAATGTAAATCCTGATTTTTAAAAGAACACAGAGTCAGGTTTTCAATATCTCAAATACTCCATAACTGGGGCCAGATTTTCAAAGTATTTCAACTCCACATTTAGGACTCAAAATAAAGGCTTGGTTATGCTAAGTGTTCAGCACCTAGCAGCTACCCTTATAACTGATATGTCCAATGTATAGCATCCAATGTCCTCAGCTCTTGAAAAATCTAGCCAGTTATTTTGGAGTCTAAATTGAAAACTGGCCCTATGACAAACGCTGAGCTCTTTATAGTGATTGATGAGTCTGGAGTGGAACAATGCCAATTTATACCAATTGCAGAGTTGTCTCCGAATCTTTACTTCCTAACTAGTGACTTTTTAAAATGTACTCCTCACTGAGTGTCTTTAAAACATGAACTAATTTATTCCCAAAACACCTCTGCCTGAGGTAGGTAACTAGAGGTCTTGGGTTACAGCCTTATGTTTAGTCCACGACACTAGAGTAGGTACTCTACAATTTCAACAAATTAGCAATGATTGCTCTACCAGGCCCCAGGCAAAGAGGCTGTAAGAGTAAGGAGAATCAGAGATTCAGCCAGGGAGATAGGTCTATGGGGACTATGAGGGAAACAGTGGGAGGAAGGAGGATCAATTCCACTGAACAAGTGTTACAAGATATTATCCAAACCGCTACGGTTTGATGGATGGCTTAAAGTTCTGAATGATCTTATTTTGCTGGTACCTGTTAACCCAAAATTAATTCAAACTGTATGTTCTTCACTCAACTTCTGCACTGCTTTGGGCATCTCTGGAATCTGAGATTTTACCACCTCCAAGTCCACAATGCCCTTATTAGTGCTGAGCCAGATGGAGAGAAATATGCAGAAAACCAAGCAATACTTGAAGGAATCTCTCTCTCTCTCTCGCTCTCAGACACACAGACACTTTGTTGGTGCATGAATTTAATTTCCTGTCTCCTTGTTTTCAATCCGTCCGTGGATATGTCTGAGTGAAATCTGAGAGGGTTACATGTGTTACGGATCTCCAAGACGCTTACAAATATGAAGTAATTACTGTAACCGTGACTGATTTTTTTCTTCCTAAAGAAATTTCTCATCCCATTTTTCTAACCCCCAAATGCTTTTTCTTCTTTTCAAATATAAAAACAGACATTCACAAATTGTGAGCATGTTTATAATATATGTTTATTATAGTAAAATAGATGTGATACAATAACCTATAGTGAATATAAAGGTAATAGCTGAATGATGAACATTCTGTGAACATGATGAAGTGATGAACAGTCATGAATGAACAATCCATAACCTCCATGGATCCAAACATGTCCAGGCCTCAAAATTTACATCTTGGGCTTATGTCTTTGTAAAAAGAAAGAAACCCAAATTGCACATTTTGGATACGGATATGAAATTGTTCACGTTTGGAGATACTGTGATGTGATATGATAATGATATCTATATCATTTCTGGAAAACACATTTAGGTATCTATCCATGGTGTTGGTGTCTGTTTGGAGGTGTATATTGGTGTGTATATATAGAGGTGAATTTCTGTGTGAGTATATACACATATACACAATAGATATATAAATTGTGTTTGTCCACAATGACTACATTTCTTGGAGTGGCTGGGCCTCAGACAATTGGAAGCAGGTGATTTTAAATTACCACCACACTCTAAATCAAACACTCGGAGGATAATTACTTCCCAAAGATTACATCCACATTTGTGTTCTTTTTCTTAAAAATCTTGAGTTATTTAGAAGCCATAAGAAAAAACTATAATATTCCTTTGAAAGCCAACAGTGAAAGATCAGTAGATGGGGAACCCAAGCCCTTAGGGCTGTCACTTCACTGAACTGTCATGGCCACAAAATGGCTTTGCTATTCCTATGAAAGAAAACCATCGGACTAAAATGCAAGCAAGCAAACATACATGTCTTTTTAAATGTCCTTCTGTTTATACAGGAAGATTGGGATTAGGTCTTCTGCTCAGAGAGCGTTGAGCACAATATCAGCTGTTAACCGGTAATTCGGAGGATTATATAGTATTTTAAAAAAGAGCCAAATGCTATAATCCATGCTCAAGCAAAACTCCATCAGTTGAAGTTCTGCTTGTGTAAACACTGCAAGATTTGGCTCAGGAAACATATCATACCTGAACGAAATATCATGCCTATAGACCAGCCCCAGTCTCAGAGAGTGGCCTTAGAGAAAACTGCAAAAACTCTTCTTGTGTACGTACTGTGCAATCCTTTATCATGCAAGCTAGACATTCAGTGATATTTCCTGTCTCCAGACAGTGATGAGTTTATATAGCAAAGCATAAGTGATAATAACCCTTTTCATTTTTATCCTATCTTACTATCAGTACAGATACTGTGCTTAATCACATAGGGGTATTTAATCCTTTTACAAAATGAAACAAAACACAAACAAAAAAAGCCCTTACCTTTATCATCCTGTGTACATTTACAGGAAACAAGCATGTTCTTTGCAGAGAAGGCAACTAGGAGCACAGATATACAGTATTTACTTACTAGGTGCAAAACTTAAAATTTGTCTATTTCAGCTCCCATTACTGCAGATACTAGAGACTGCAGTGGCTTAAAGCAAGAGCGTTCCTCTCCCCCCTCCCTGCCCCCCGCTCCAATCTTGCGTGCACATACACACCTGCCCAAGCATACCACAAGGAGGCTGAAATAGGGCTGCAGAAAAGAAAATGTATCTTGAAGCATACAGTATTTCGTATGCTTTGACACATGATTTTCTTAAAACAAATAATATGTTGAGCCTTCACCATCTTGTGAATCTCTTTCATGCACATCTCTCTCCATATTGATATCTGTTCCATCTATAACTCAAATATCAATAATATTAGCACATTAATATCAACATCAAGATGCACATGCCCCAGGTAATATACATATTTAATAATTTATTTCAGGGCACATGAGGTACAAAGTATTCTAGGATATTATACCAAGACAGTGGCAAAATAGATTTATTACATAAAGCAGATACATACACACATATATTCCTATAAAGATACATATACATGCTGGGTGCGTCTAGACTGGCAGTTGCTTTTGCGCAAAATCTTGCCAGCTGTCTAAACTAGCCGTGAGAATTTGCACAAGAACACTGATGATCTAATGTAAGATTGTCAGTGTTCTTGCGCAAGAACTCTGACGCTCCCACTTGGGAAAAAGCCCTCTTGCGCAAGTGTACTTGCGCAAGAGGGCCAGTGTAGACAGGGACAGGAATTTTTTGCGTAAGAAAGCCCCGATGGTGAAAATGGCCGCCGGAGCTTTCTTCCGCAAAACTGCGTCTTTGCTGGGCCCAGATGCTTTTGTGCAAAAGCAAATCTTTTGCACAAAGGCACTTGCCAATATAGACGCTCTTTTGCGGAAATACTTTTAACGGAAAAACTTTTCCATTAAAAGTATTTCTGCAAAATCATGCCAGACTAGACGCAGCCTATCTGTGTCCTATATCTGTTTAAAGCATATAATATGCATATGCACAATATACTTTAATGTGTGCGCATATTATATATTTTATGTGATACTTTTAAGATGTGTTATATGCACATACAGAATATGTACATGTGTATGTTTCTTGGTCTGTGTTTATTTTTAGTTGTCCAGTTTTCATATAGCTAGTGTTTCCATAACTATATTGAGATGCATGTAACATATAGCATGTATGTTTTTAAATATTAATAATAGTTACAATATTTTAAAATAACAACATTGCACACTTCTGAACACTTGCAGATTATTATTCCAGGATAGGTTTTCTGTGGCACCCAGGCCAGCCTCCTTGCATTTAGCTCTTGATTGTTTACTCAACTGACTGAAAATGGTCTAAAGCCCTGGGGAGAGCAAAACCTGTTTGGGCCACTGACATTGAGTATCCTTGGTGCAGGAAGTCAAGACCTTAGAGGTATCCATCATTATGCCTGCCTGAAGCACAGGCTGGAGCCAAGGAACTTGCCTGAGAAGCTAGTAAAATTTTAATGCACTCTGTAGTGCGGTCATGTCATACTCAGTTATGGCAAATAATCCCAGATGCCTGCAGAGGTAAAATGGAGCTGTAATGTGCTTGCCTCCTAACCCGAGCTGACAGCAATGATGTACGACTACCATTAGCGGAAAATATCACTTCAACTAACCCATGATCCAGCTCCGCTAAGGGTCATAGTATCCATGAGGAACAAATTACACTCCCAAAGTAAATACAAATTTTCTACATGAAACGGGTACAAAAAAGAGAAAAGGGAGAGAGGGTGGGTGTGATACGTTATCTAGGACGACGTGCTCCCAAGTGACAAAGATGATAAAGGACAGGACAAATCACGGGCTGACAGAGCAGCATGGCAAAATCAGCCCAGAGAGCACCTAGTCAAGCCTGTAAACACCATCTTCCCTCCTCAGTGGCAAATCTTTTAACATGAACACACTTGGCTCCAATTTTATTACCGCTATAGCTGTAGGGACCCACTATGTGGCACATCAAATGAATAAAAAGGATCCTTATCTTGCCTCCTAATGGGCCTTAAACAGTAAGAAATGCATTGAGATTGCGTGAGCATCACGAGCATGTCATGTCTCGGGGACTGCTCAAGTTTCAGGTGAAGCATTTTTTCATAGTTAAACAAGACAATACCTGTCTGAATACTCAGCATACAGCTCTGCGATGGGAAACATCACAGCTTTGCCACAAGACTCACAGAATAACACCCTACCCCTCTATGAAATGAAGCATGCTATGTGACAGGACATACCAATCCAAGCGCTTAGCATGGGATTTTGTGGACAGCTCCGCCACTGGCTAATCCCGTGACCTTGGGCAAGTCATACGGGGACAAACTGTCAAAATGCTCAGTACCCACGATCAGAATCAGGTTTTCGAGACGGTACCGTGTTGGAACTTGATCTCTAGGGATACCTGTACACAGCGAAAACGTCCATGTGGAAGTCAGGCTCAGATGAGCTGGCCTTGTTGATAGGGGGCTGAGAAGCGCGGCACAGATGTTCTTACTCAGCTTGGCACCCAGGTTTTGAAACCTGGCCAGGATCTCACAGCCCTGACTCCAGCCTGGGAAGGAATGTCTACATGACTCTTTTTAGCCCGGTCATGAGCCTGTCAGTTGACCCAAGCTCTTAGACTCACCAGCTTGTTTTAGTTTCTGTGCCCTGTGGAATACCCTGTTACTTTAACAGGACTGCTTACGACCAACTATTTTTCAGTCACTTATCACTTAGTCCCTGGGGGATCGACAGAATTGCTGGGCCCCTGGGCAAAAGGAGTGGGGGAGCTCCATGCTCCTGGAAGGGACGGGGCCTTGTATGGAAGGGTCAGGGCTGGGGACAGCCAGCCCTCAGGGCCACCTAGACCGTGCCACGCCTCCCCTAGCCAGCCCTCAGAGCATGCTATGAGGGGCTCTGGAGTGTGCCATGCAGGGCTCTGGCCTGGGACTCCGGCTGCCACCACTGCAGTAGTAGCAGCCGTGGCTGGTAGCCCTGGGCCATTTTGAACCACCATGCACAACAACAACAGCGAGATCTGGTTGGAAGGGAAGACATCTTCACCAAGATTCCCTCACGGAGCCCCTGTCGGGGGATGGGCTTTGCCGCCTCACAAAAAAATCGGCCATGCAACCTATTCCCACACCTGGTGGGAGCTAAGGGAATCACAGGACACCAGCATAATCCACATCACCAGCTTCGTTCACCAGGACCCTCTCCAAGGCAGCGGAACTCAATTGGCTCTGCGCTACCAACAGGTAGGGCTCGTCTACACTGGCCCCTTTTCCGGAAGGGGCATGTTAATTTCACCTATCGTAGTAGGGAAATCCGCGGGGGATTTAAATATCCCCCGCGGCATTTAAATAAAAATGTCCGCCGCTTTTTTCCGGCTTTTAAAAAAGCCGGAAAAGAGCGTCTACACTGGCCCCGATCCTCCGGAAAAAGCGCCCTTTGAAGTAGGAATAAGAGCCTCCGGAAAAGGGTGCTTTTTCCGGAGGATCGGGGCCAGTGTAGACGCTCTTTTCCGGCTTTTTTAAAAGCCGGAAAAAAGCGGCGGACATTTTTATTTAAATGCCGCGGGGGATATTTAAATCCCCCGCGGATTTCCCTACTACGATAGGTGAAATTAACATGCCCCTTCCGGAAAAGGGGCCAGTGTAGACGTAGCCATGCTGTTCGTCAGAGGCTGCAAATGGGTGACAGGGGAGGCATTGATGATTCTCTGTTCTTAGAATCATAGAATCCCAGGGTTGGGAGACCTCAGGAGGTCATCAAGTCCAGCCCCCTGCCTAAGGCAGGACCAATCCCAACTAAGTCAACCCAGCCAGGGCTTTGTCAAGCCGAGACTTAAAAACCTCTAGGGATGGAGATTCCACCCCCTCCCTAGGGAACCCATCCCAGTGCTTCACCAGCCTCCTAGGGAAATAATTTTTCCTAATATCCAGGGCTCGCCAGCCGTGTGGTTCTTCGCTCTGCGCATGCACAGATCTTTCTGCACAGATCGCTCCGCACCGGCTCTTCCAGGGTGTAATCTACTCGCCACGGGCAAGTAGATTACAATAGCCCTGCTAATATCCAACCTAGACCCTCCCCCGCTGTAACTTGAGACCTTGTTCTGCCCTCCGTCACCACTGTGAACAGCCTCTCTCCATCCTCTTTGGAACCTCCCTTCAGGAAGCTGAAGGCTGCTCTCAAATCCCCCCTCACTCTTCGCTTCTGCAGACTAAACAGACCCAACTCCCTCAGCCTCTCCTCATAGATTCTGTTGATTCCCTCTGGGGCATTGGCCACAGTGGGAACACAGGATGGGCTAGACAGGGACCTCTGATCTGACCCGGCAAGGCTGTTCTTATCTAGCTGCTCCTTGGATCTCCATGGTGGAGACGACCTAGAAAAAAATAATGCCGCTTAAGCTTATACCGTCCTTTCTGAGGATTTCCTGCTGGCCCGGAGGTGTGATCAAGACTACTCCCCATCCACGCCTCCCATTAGCCAGCTCTGTCGCCACAAAAGTGCACCTGGGTCTGCAGTGTAGGCCTGTAGTTGTAATAGGGGAAGTTTCAGATGCAGAGGATTCCTTGCATGCATGGACTTGGTGGGGGCCCCAATTATTCCATATTATTTTCACTTCTCTGGTACTTAGCGGCCCAAACTGAGAGAGGAGCTCTAAGGGGCTAGGTCTGTGGGACCGGTGGCCATGCAACTATGACTGATTGATAGAGCTTCATTCAAGTGCTGCCCTCAGAAAGCTTCATTTTTTTCCTTTTTTTTGATAGAGGGAATAAAGCAGCCCAACCTTCATTTGGTTTCCAAGTCTCCCGCTGTAGTTGGCAAAAATTTAGCAACTGCCAACCTGAGGATGAAAGAGAACATCCCTCTTTTATGAATGCAGCTATCTGTAATGTACAAGATGGGTGTAATGCAATTTCAACACTATTTAATCCGTTTGTAATGGTGCTTTTGTTACTGGCAACAGCTCCTGTATAAGGAAGCCAAGTGCCAAGCAGTTAATTAGCTTGGTCTTTATTTATTTATTTAAAGCGTCCTAAAAAAATAGAAAGAAAGATTGAATTCCTGAGTTCTATCCATTTCCAGGAGAAGAGGGAACAATACAGAGGAACAGCATTAGGGATGGGATGCCTGGGAGGGTTGGTTAAGGTAGGATCAGGGAGGTGACTAGCTGCAGGTCATGGCTGGATGAGTAGGTCAGGTCTGGAGGAGCGTTTTGTGGGGAAAGAGAAGTTGGCCCATTATGGAGTCAGGAAAGTTGCCACAATGTCTGGGCGGAATCTGCATTTATTCAGGGACTCTGCAGGCTTCAGCATGGGCCCATTCCCTACTCTTAGGCTACGTCTACAGTACGAGTTTTTGTGGCAGAAAATATGTTAATGAGGGACTCATTAGCATAAGTCATGATCTCATTTGCATATTTTCTGCCGATCCGTTTTTTCGGTAGGGGTTTTTTGCGCAAAAACAAACAGTGTGGATGTTTTCTTTTTGCACAAAAACCCCTTTTTGCGCAAGATACCTCCTTTTTTGAGGCATAAGGATCTGGCGCAAAAAGGAAACATGGAACATTTATTTATCGCATATAGTAACACGCACAGACTGGCCCACAGGTGTTTTATAATATATTGAGATACCTTTGCAAAGCCTGCAAACAAGAAAATTTAGCAGTGACATCTTCAAAATATACTAAATATACACACACTACCCAAATATTTTACATAATTGTATACGTGTAATTTAAAAGTAGATCTAGAATATATATGATAAATCATCATAGCAGGATCAGTCATCTCACATACCATATTCTCATCCTCACAGCTGTTTTAGAAGTAATCAAATGTGTTAGCTTTATCATTAAAAACATACTGACATAAAAATAACATTCCGCAACCGATTTTTCAGTTATTGTAGTGTCTACAATGGGGCTCTAGAGAGAAATACTAAAGTCTGACAAGTAAAGCACCAATGCAAGACTAAGGTACATAATAGCATTTAGCCCTGAAGTGGCCAGGGAGTAGATCCCTCTATGTTACTCTCATCATGATCCTATGTACTTCTCTTTCCCCAGGCTACGTCTAGACTGCTGCTTTTTATCGGAAAAAGATAGTTTTGTCAGAAAAGGATTTTCCAAAATTTGGCCCGTATACAATGGGCCAAATTTTGGGAAAAAGCTCCTCTTTCAGATGAGCCCTTCTTCCTCGTGGCACAAGGAAGACAGGGCTTCCGAGAGAGCACGTCTGCTCTTCCGCAAAAAATGTCGGAAGAGCAGACATGTTCCCTGGATACGACGGAGTTTTTCCGGGATACTCCGTATTCTAGACATAGCCCCAGGGGGGATTATGCAAATGTAGCTGACATTTTTCTTCAGTTAGGTAAACTCCTCTCTCACCCGCCTACCCACCCTATACTAAACCAATTCCAAATGTCATTTAAGTCAATGGAAACACTCCCATGAACCTTGGATCATAACCATCATGGGCAATCAACAAGATTTTGAATTATCTGCCCCATATATAATTCAGATTATCACGAGTCAATAACTACAACATAAAACACAACTACTTGGTTATCATTGGGCTATATATACAATTACGTGGTTATGGTGATTTTCAGTGATTGAGCATCTTACATTCTCCATACACAACTTACATAAAAATCCTGTAGACCTTTTCCTTCCATAGTCTAGCTTATGTAAGAACATATTATACTCTGCAATTAAATCTGCCCCCATGGCCAATGAGATAATTTCCCAAGTCTGGACTGAGTAAAAAATATTAAAAAGAGCTCAAATATGGCTCTTAGTTTCTACAGCAGGCTAATTAAATCCAGTGTTTATGAGAAGAGTGGTAGGGAAGGTAGAAAAAACAATGGTTTGGCCCTCATTTCAGTGTCTCTAAGCCATTAATAAGTCTTTTCATCAACTAGAATGCTCCCTTTATTTACGCAAAATGAATTCATTTGTACTTCTACTAATTTCCATGTGTATCATTTTAAAAATGAAATCTTGATATCACAGGAAAAAACAGTTGATCTTAAATATGTCATTGTGCAATAGCTTGCCCTTATTGTAGATCACAGGGCTTTGGAGATGTGCACCGACTAAGACTGAGAGGCCTTTGACTGGAGAAAACCCCAAAGTCTCATGAGATCCATATTTTCTGGTTGAATAAGATTCCTCAGTGGTGTTTGCTGAAGAGATCCCAGGACATCAAGGGTATGTCTAGACTACATGGCTCCATCAACGGAGCCACGTAAACTAGTTTACCCAGCATAGGCAAAGAAGCGGGGATTTAAATAATCCCCACTTCATTAAAATAAACATGGCTGCCGTGCTGTGCCGACGATCAGCTGATCCGGCACAGCACGGCAGTCTAGACGCGGATCTGTTGGCTGGGGAAGCCTTTGCCAACCGATCCTGTAAACCTCGTTTCACGAGGCATCTTTGCCTATGCCGGGTAAACTAGTTTACAAGGCTCCGTCGACGGAGCCATGTAGTCTAGACATACCCCAAGTGACACCAATTGCCATGCCTTTAGACATTATTGATCCACACTCTGATGTCAATCCTCAACAAAAGCGTGCATGCACACAGGCCCGGCCAAAGAGTTAGTGGGGCCCAAGGCTACACGGCTCAGTGTAGGGCCCTGACTGTGCAGGGCTCAAGCCAACCGCCTCGCTTCGCCTTTCCCAAAGGCCGGGCCTGCACACGCTCACAACCTACTCTCGAAGATATGGAACAAGAGAACAGGAAGGCTACTCAGAGTGCTCTGGTCTGCCACCTCGTGTATCACAAGGAGTCAAGGATAGATCTGTGAGTAGACTAGACAGGCCAGAAACTTACCAAGTCAGAGGTGGACACCAACCTTAGCAACAACAGCACTAAGCAGGGCTGCATCTTTTCCCTATTCAATATCCATGTTCCTTCTTCCAAAAAAACCTCTTGAGAAAGGCCTCCTACTAGGACAGATACAGACAGAGAAAGTGTCTGGGTACGTCTAAACTACATGCCTCTGTCGGCAGAGGCATGTAGATTTGTTTGTTCAGCAAAGGCAAATGAAGCCGCGATTTAAATGATCGCGGCTTCATTTACATTTACATGGCTGCCGCGCTGAGCCGACAAACAGCTGATCAGCTGTTTGTCGGCTCGCGCGCTAGTCTGGACGTTCCCCCTGTCGACATCAAAGCCCTTTGTCGGCAGCCCCGGTAAACCTCATTCCACGAGGAATAACGGGGCTGCCGACAAAGGGCTTTGATGTCGACAGGGGGAACGTCCAGATTAGCGCGCGAACCGACAAAGAGCTGATCAGCTGTTTGTCGGCTCTGCGCGGCAGCCATGTAAATGTAAATGAAGCCGCGATCATTTAAATCGCGGCTTCATTTGCCTTTGCTGATCTGTCTAATCTACATGCCTCTGCCGACAGAGGCATGTAGTCTAGACACAGCCTCTCTTTCTAGCAGCTTCCAGTTAGAAGTGAGGGAGGGAGAATTGAAGGCCCGGCCATCATCTAAGAGAGATCAAATCTCATCAGTGATTTACACAGCTAGATACATCTTCAAATGGGGAAAGAGGATACCAGTAATCGAAGGGACAGCACTTCTCTACCACCAGTCCTTAGTCTCCCCATGTTGATGGACATTCCCCGTGTTCTTCCCTAAGTTTCTTTTCTTCACTGTAGTACTTGTGGGCATGTTTGAGTTTGCCCGCCTTAAAACTTTCTACGCTCTGTTGCATAAGCAAGCACTAGACTGATCTGCTATTTTTGACTTTAATCCAGGCTCTTAAGACTTTACCCTAGTACTGTAGGCCATTGCTTCCAACACACACACACACACACACACACACACGCACGCACACACATACTTCATAACATCATTTCTCCTTACTGGAGGGCACAAATTTCTTGTAAGCTACAGAGACTAGCCTGAATCAGCTCCAAAAGTCCCAAGAGTGAAAGAAAGTCACCTCCCTCTAACATTTCTGATTGGCAAATGTTGACTCCGCGTACAGAAAGATGCAGCAGGGCATGAGCTTTTGTAATAGAAGATTGCCGTTCCCACTGAGAGGCAATTCCTGTTTGGAATTAATAGCTCACGGAAACGTTAATTTGTGTTGAATTGTTGTAGATTCATCAGTAGGCATTAACCTAGGGCCACCCAGGGACGATTTGACAATTACCGCACAAAAAGGACAACTCCATGTCTCGAAGCTGACACCCATGCTCTTTCCTTAGATGCAGGAAGTTTGGTTCAAGGCTCTATGCTTGGAGGTGCTCAGTGCCCTCAATGTTAACCATGAGAACTGAGGAGGCTAGCTCCCCCCAGGAGATGGTCAGCACGCTGAAGTGTCAGGCCCTTGTGAAGTACTCTCACTTGGCCCTGCATGGTTTTCTCACCGATATTTTGGTCTTAAAAAAAAAAATCTTTATTTTATTTTAAACAAGGATTCAAAATCTTCAGGGGTTCTATTGAAAGAGATCTAAAAGATCCTGCCTGTCTGAAGGAAGTTTCTGCTTGTCAGTTAAACAAAGGAATAATGTACAGCCTCCTTTATAGTGTGTACTTTACCTGTCATCCAACAGCACATTATCATGTCACGGCAGAGTGCACTTTTCTACAGGTCACTTTGTTTAAAATGACATGGATAATGCACATGTCAGCGAGCTGACAGTCCTGACCGTCCTTCAGAGATAAAAACCGCAAGACAAGCGCCTGTTCTTATCTGGGATACATGCGTTGGTCTATCATCTAAGTCAGACAGAACATGATTTCTCCTGAGAGCACTTTTTTCATTTCCTGATTTTAAGGAAATCAAATAAGCACCATTTGTCTTCATCTGAATATGCTTGACCTGCTCAGATGATGATGTCTTGCATTTTATAACAGGCTACATATGCTGAATTCAAATTAACAGCAGAGCAAGGCCTCAGATCTCTGCCTGGGCTGGCACAGTAAGCTCAGTAAATACTACAGCATTAGCAGCTCTTTTTCAGACCTGGGTCTGAGCTGCACAATTCAGAGCTAGGTTTGGTTCTGGGATCTGAATTGCCTTCAGTCACCAGGGACATTTGGCCCTGAGCTTAATCTCATCCCTTTGACAACTGCCATCAATTGCCAAGTTCAGATCCAGCATTGAATTTTAAACTTTCTCTGCACAAGTCCTCGGAACACTTAGGCTGGGTCTACACTGCAGGGCTGTGTCTACACTGGCATGAATTTCCGGAAATGCTTAAAACAGAATAGTTTTCGTTATAAGTATTTCCGGAAAAAGAGCGTCTACACTGGCAGGCTGCTTTTCTGGAAAAGCCCCTTTTCCGGAAAAGCATCTGTGGCCAATGTAGACGCGCTTTTCCGGAAAAGAGCCCCAATCGTCACTTTCGCGATCGGGGCTTTTTTCCGGAAAAGACTACTGGGCTGTCTACACTGGCCCTTTTCTGGAACAGTGTTCCGGAATAAGAACTTATGCCCGAGCGGGAGCAGCGTACCTTTTCCGGAATAGCGGCTGATTTTGTACAGTAGAGCGTCGTTGCTTTTCCGGAAATTCAAGGGCCCGTGTAGACAGCTCGCAGCTTATTCCGGAAAAGCGGCTGATTTTCCGGAATAAGTGGCCCAGTGTAGACACAGCCCAGGGGTTTTGTGCAAGAAGCCTTTTGTGGAAGAGATCTTCCACAAAAACGTCTTGCGCAAAAGTGCATCCAGACCTCAAAGCGCATCGCAAAAGCGATTTGCTTTTATGCAAGAGAGAGTCCACACTGCTTGGATACTCTAGCGCAAGAAAGCTCTGATGGCCTGTGCTTTTGCCGATACAGGTTTCCTGCACAAAAACCCCTCCGGAGCGTCCATACCTGCCGTTTTGCGCAAGAGCTGTAGCGCAAAAAGGAGTTATTCCTCATGGGGAGAGGAATAACTCTACCGGCAAAAGCCTTCTGTTCTACCAATTTAGTTGTGTAAAAACGCACTTGAGGTGTGGATGCTCTGCCGGTTTTTGCACAAAAATGGCCGGTTTTGTGCAAAAACCTTGTAGTGTAGACGTAGCCTCAGCATATGTCTACACTGCAGCATTTTTCTGGAAAAACGGCTGTTTTTCCAGAAAAACTATACTTACGTCCACACTGTTATTGCGTTCTTTCGTGAAAGAATGCAGGGGTTTTTCTGACAGTGTTAAACCTCTTTCTACAAGGAAGAAGCCTTTTTCTGAAAAAGCTTTGTCAGAAAAAGGCATATGTAGACGCAGAAGAAGGAGTTCTTTCGAAAGAAGAGGCCTCCAGAAAATAATACAGGTGCTCTGGTGGCCACTCCATCCAGACTAATCACAACTTAAATGTGAGATAGCATCCAATCAATGTGGATGCTATTTTTCGAAAAAGCACATTGCTTTTTCATTGAGCTTTTGCTGTGTGGACACTCTCTTTTGAAATAAGCTTTTCTGGAAGAAATCTTCCGGAAAAAGCTTCTTCCAAAAGACATTTGCAGTCTAGACATAGCCCCAGTAAAAGGTGTCATTTTGGGCCTCTCTCAAGTATTGTAATGAAAAAAATAATCCTTAATTGGTAACCCCCACATACATGAAAGTTGCTCAGTTTGCCTTTATATACAGAAGCGCTGTAAAAGAAAAGCATCAGGAAAACTGGTGGACATGAACTCTGCAAGTATAAGGGTATATCTACACTGCCACCCTAGTTTGAACTAGGGTGGCTAATGTAGGCATTCGAACTTGCAGATGAAGCCCGGGATTTAAATATCCCAGGCTTCATTTTTATGTTCCCGGGCGGGCGCCATTTTTAAATGCCCGTAGTTCAAACTACCTGCCCGCGGCTACACGTGGCACAGACTAAGTAGTTCGAATTAAACCTCCTAATTCGAACTACCGATATTCCTCCCAGGCTTCATTTGCAAGTTCGAACGCCTACATTAGCCACCCTAGTTCAATCTAGGGTGGCAGTGTAGACATACCCTAAGGCTATGTCTACACTCGCGTCTTCTTGCATTAGAAGTATGGAATATCCGTGGAATATCATGGAGCCTCATTTGCATACCTAATGAACTGCCATTTTTGCAGAAGAGGCTCTTGCACCAGAAGGAGCTGTCTACACTGCCCCTTCTTGCGCAAGAAAAGCCCTCTTGCGCAATGCCGTTCTTCCTGAAAAGTAATCGGCATAACAGCATTGCCCAAGAGGGTTTTTCTTGCGCAAGAAGGGGCAGTGTAGACAGCTCCTTCTGGCGCAAGAGCCTCTTCTGCAAAAATGGCGGCTCATTAGGTATGCAAATGAGGCTCGGCTATATTCCACGCTTAGCCTCATTTGCATATTTCTCACGCAAGACGCCGTGAATGTAGACATAGCCTAAGAGTGGAAGGAAAATGCACTTATGGTGCATAAACACAGGTTTATCATCTTCTACCACTTAAGGAATAGCCTAAAATTGAATAATCAGTAAGTTAGGTGGAATTGGATAGTAATACATTGGAACTTCATATCTAAAGATGCAGGTTACTATTCTGTGTAAAAAAACAATTACAAACCCACATGTCTCTGTTATTGTACTCTGATTTACTCCAGTGATTAGCCATCCGATGGAGGGGAAATCACTAATGGAGTCAAATGCCGCAAACCAAAGTAAATAGTACATCTTAACATAGTTAACAAATTATTATGAAAACCACAGAAGAAACAAATCCCCTTTCTGGGACATTATCAAAAGCTGAGGGCCAAAGAGAGTTGGCAGTTGGAGGCACGGGGAGAGAATTTTGCTTGTCTTCCTCCTAAAATAACACAGCACTGATCAACTTTACCGAATCGGAGCTCTCCGGTCTGTTGTTTCCTTGTGCATTTCACAACGTGCTTAGATTCTTTTCTGCTGTGTCAGTGGAGACACACAATGGGGTCATTGTAAAGACATCATCTTCCTTCTTCTTGGTCTACTTGGAGCCAGTTCACAGAACTAGTCACCCTCCTCAACATAATGTGAGGGAGTCACATGGAGTAGACTTCCCCACATGCTTCCCCAAATGTGCCCAGCAAAGAAAAGAAGAGGAGAAACCAGTTAAACTGACAAAGGAAAAGGTTTGGGGTCATCCCGTAAGGACCGTCACACATATAAAAGAGTCACAGAATTCAATCTAGAAATGACATTTTAACCCCTTCCCCCCCATTGTGATAATTTGTTTTGACAGGTAAGAATGTTACACAGAGATTTGTTCACATCAAAGGGAAAAAATTCAGACATATCAATGCAAAAGCTGCAGTTACTAGCATCATGAACAACAAATAGCTTTATAGATCGGTGGTTCCCGAATAGCACAACTTCCTCCCACGCCCTCCCCTCCCACACCAAGACTCTCAGGGTGGAGTCATTGGGGCCTTTACAAAGCAAATCCATTGCTCTGCCTGAGGGCCCAGTTTTTAAATGTGTCAAAGGAGACACTCTCAAAAATAAATACATGAACCCTTTGAGTTGGCAGAACCTTGCACGTGCCAGCCAGACGACAGTGTGGATAAATGACCGTTTACAAGTGCAAATATGGATCTTTGTCAATATTTTCCCCTTGTGTTCATGACATGTTAGCCTTGCGGCGATACAAATGGACAATGGTCAAAGCAGTGTGCGTGCGTTACATACATAGATTGTGTGCCAATATGTCACAGAATGGGATGCGGTGCCTCCAAGTCATAGACTTGAAAAGTTCATCCCTAAAGTGTCTGATCCAGAGCCCACTGAAGCCAATGGCAGCCTTTCCATTGACTACAGTGGGCGTTGGCTCAGGCCCTAAAACAAAATGTATATAAACAACTGAATCCAGCATGGTGGTGTCTGTGCCCATAATGACATAGAACAGTACCAGTGGCGAATGCCCCAGCTTACCTTTTCTTCTTGATCACTGTCACTGTCGCACTGAAATAGAAAAAGAAAAAGAAACATGGATGAGAGAAACCTTTCCAAAGTAAAAGAGAGATAAAAGACATGACCAAAGCGCTCAAAATGAGTGAAGCCCACAGTCAATGAGGCTGCAATTCTTTTGGAAAGAAACACTTATTACATAACGGGGGTGTTCCCCACTCTCCTTCAAACAGAATTTGTATTTCAAGCCACCACACTTGTATTTATATTTCTATTCAAGTATTAACATGATTCCACAAAGTCATTTACGGTATATATCCTATTCCCCCAGTCAGGCTAATTTACATTCAAGGAAGCTAGTGTTGCATGAGGACAGAAGCCAAAATTAAATCACAGGGCAAGAAAAAAGTATCAGCTGCTTCTGATGAAAGGTAGGTAAGCTGCATCCCCACAGATCAGCTGCAAAGGTTTTGTCAATGGCAGGGCATGGAAACAGTTTAGACAACACTAAATATTTGGGGTCGGAAGGAATTTTCCTCCAGGGTAGATTGGCAGAGGCCCTGGAGGTTTTTCGCCTTCCTCTGTAGCATTGGGCACAGATCACAGCTGAAGGACTCTCTGCATGTTGGGTCCTTCAAAGTATTTGAAGGCTTCAATATCTTTGATATAGGTGAGAGGATTATTCTAAGAGGGGTGGTTGAGATTCTGTGGCCTGCACTGTGCAGGGGGTCAGACTAGATGATCATAATGGTCCCTTCTGACCTTAAAGTCTATGAGTCTATGAGAACACTTGTTTGCCCCAGAAGATGATACACCTGACAAATCTACCATTTTACTCCACTGTTACTAGATGGCTCGCTTTGATGCCATTGCTCACAGATGATCCACTGAAAAATCCTGATGATTCAAGACAAATCAAAGCGGAACCGAGGGCATGTTGTATCTAGACTCTATTCAGGGAGATATTCTGGACTCCTAAACTGGGCCTGATGAAGACATGTAAAGGGCTGTACTGTACATTGCTGAACACCATGCTGTTTATCTTGCGAAACATCTCTTCCGGTTGTGCAATTTTTAAATACCACAAATAATACCAGAGCTAGAAATGGATGAACCCGCAAGTGGTGAATTGGTGTTGATAAGAGATCAGAAGTTCAATTCTTACATGAACTACTGACATGCTCAGAGTCAGTGACGTTGGGGACATAGGAATTGCCTCATCAACTCAGAGCAGTGGTTCAGTATCCAGTCTCTTAGAATGGCTAGTAGCAAATGCTTCATGAAAGGAGTAAGACTGCCACAATGGACAATTATACAATGCCCATACCTTGGGGAAAGTTTCTTCCTAAACCAGGCATGAAGCCAAATGGAGTTAGGTACTAAAACATCTTAAAGGATCAGGACTTAGTCCTTGGTTTATGCTCTGAATCACATTCTTTACACATTTATTATCACTAATGCAACTGTGAAAACGGTGGTCTTTCAATTTCCTTAGATTTCTCCTAATTCTTTTCTGGGAGAGAATAAATTGGAACACCCAGTTTACCTTCTCAGCACCTCGCTGCTCACTACCAAGCTCTGGCTCAGAATTATTCACAGATATTATCTGGCAAATAATTTCAAATAATGGATAAATTAGAGAAAATTGCCATCTGCCTGCAGATAATTCCCAAATAGGAACAGAGGTGAAATTCATTGAACAAATTATTCATTAAAAATGATTTATCTAACTCTAGCTTCCACCTGGATACTTTGGTGACTGGAATAATATTTTTTAAAACAGATCAGATAGATCAGGCAGATGAGACAGAGTTTTATTTCAGAATTTAACCTCACACAAAGAGCAAGGTGGGACTTGTTTGTTTGTTGGGTTTGCAGGCCTATGTGTTTGCAGGGAGTATGTGTTTATGTTACTAACAAAAGTAGCATTTGGCATTTTTATACTAGGGAGAGGAACATCATATTAGGAGACAGCAAAACGTGGTGTTTTCCCCTTTCAACTTGCTCCTGTCCCGAGACTTTGAACCCATAATCAGTTATATACGTGAGACATTCCACCGAGTTCAGTGTAACTATGCCTTGTGTAAAGTTAGCCAGATCTGTAGTGTATGTGCATCTGTACCCACAAAATGAGCCATGGATATCTACATTGCAATCCGTGGATGCAGATACCCGTGGATCTAAAGCACATATCTGTGGATTTGCAGGGCTCTACAGCTATGTAAGTCTCTGCGGGACAGGGCCCTGGGTTTGCATATATGCCAAAACATACAGCATTTTTCATCGTTGGACCTCAGAGCACTTTACAAAGGAAGCATCATTATCCCCATTTTACAGTAGCGACACTGAAGCACCGAGGTGGGAGCAGGGAGGGGGAAAATAACTTAGCCAAGATCACTCAACTACCTAGATCTGAGGAGAGAGTCTATTAGCCATTGACACATACTGGCTCCTTCTCCACTGTTATTTTCGGTGTCATAAACTGCAAGGAGCAAGCAAAAAATAAAAAAAAGGTGAAGGAAAAAGGATTTCCTGGTTCACAAGGGTCTGGAGAGGATTTATTATTATTATTATTATTATTATTATTGATGGAAAGAAGGATACCTGGTAGGACCAGTTCCCCCCCAATCTCTTACAGCTTTGAGTTGGAGAGTAATCCATGACCTCTGAATTTCCCAGCAAAACATTTACCTGCATTCCAGAGACGCTGACGAGAAAGCTGGGGGAACAGCATCCGTGGGAATGGTTCTTTCCATCAAAGCGTTAAGCTTCCTGCCTTCTGACAGTCCAGTTCTAATTTCAAGGTCTGCTTAGTTCTGCATCAAATAATTACCGCTATACCCAGAAGCACCTCATCTCCAGAGTTAAACATATGGCGAAGGACTGAGACCTACTGGTGTCCATTATGGAAGCAACACGAGTGCCAGGCTGATTAAAAATGCAGGCTCCCTTCACAACATGCCCAGTGACTGACAGCTTCGCGATTTGGCCAGTCACTCTGTCTGCCAAAACCCACCTCTGCTGTGTGGAGCCCACCTGGCGTGCTGAGAAAACAGTTCCATTCCTGGTATTAAATTCCCACACTGACCCGAGGACTTTGCCGTGAGCTCAGCAGGAGCGCACCAGCCAATTTACAGCTCCATCCTCAAGAGCCCTGAGTGCCAGCCTCTGGCAGAGACGAATGATGGTCAAACCCTATCGCTCATAAATTATGCAAAGGCAATAAATGCACTCAGCAAACAGCTCTGAACGTTTGCCTAGCCTGGCTCCTAATACACTTTGCAACATGCCAGGAGTCCTGCACACACACAAGGCATCTATTTCCCTCATAAAGGGGTTTTGTTGAGAAGGAGCAAGGGAAAGAGAGCCACAGGCCTGGAGAGCCGTTTCAATAGCAGAACGTTACAGGCAAGCTTTATGAAAGAACGGGAGGGGGGAAAGAGCAAGAGATGCAAGAGGATTTACATGCTGTGTTGAGCTTTAATGTTCACTTAACATGTGTGTCTTTCTGGCCCAGAGTGTTTTGTATTGTAATGCTAACTGGGCTTCTCCTGGGCAACGTCTAACACTGGCGGGTTATTGCACAAGATACCGAGGTCTCCAAACTATCCAAAGACAAGTGTCAGAGATGGGCTGTTGAGTTAGATGGGCCATTGTCCTGTCCCAGAAGGACCGTTCTTGGGGTCATATGCCCGTCCCACTCCCTCTATGTTGAACTCCACTCACATGGGAACAAATAGAGCTTTATTTCTATTTATTTATGCAAGACTGCTCCTGATTTCTATAGCATACAGAGGATATGTCTACACTACAGAGTTTTTTCAGAAAAACGGCCATTTTTAGGAAAAAACTTCAATTACGTTCACACTTCAATCACGTTCTTTCAAAAGAAAATCGAAAGTACAGAGGGGTTTTTCCGACATTGGTAAACCTCTTTCTACAAGGACGAAGCCTTTTTCTGAACGAGCTCTTTTCGGAAAAAGGCGTGTGTGGATGGGGAAAAGGGAGTTCTTTCGAAAGAAGAGGAAAGAGGAAAAAGCACAAGTGCCCTGGTGGCCACTCCATCCATAGTAACACAGCTTAAATGCGAGAGAGCATCCATTCGGTGTGGATGCTATCCTTTGAAAAAGCAGATCGCTTTTTTGATGTGCTTTGGCAGTGTGGGCGCTCTCTTTTGAAAGAAGATTTTTCGGAAGATCTCTTCTGGAAAAGCTTCTTCCGAAAGAAGCCTGCAGTCCAGACATGGCCAGAGCACATTATCAGCAATCCAAAAAAGCTATTAATATCAGGCCAGCATCAATTTGTTCAAAATGGTCATCTTCTTTAACTGCTAAATCTCACAGCCCCATGTCATGTGACTAGGATTCAAGCCTCATTTTTCAATACTTCTGCAAGTACACACTGACCCCAACAACAAGTTTGAACAGCATTATATTATGAATTGCATCTTGGTCGATCGTGAACCTACATTTACGTGCATGCAATGCAGCTGCCCCTGCAAAGCTATTATTCCTAGAAGCTTTCTGAAGTGATGAAGCAATATTCCATTAGCAAGAGTTCTGAAATGACCCCTCCCTCCCAAAAAAACCCAACTCCTATCACTCTCCTTTGTGTTTCGGGCAAACTGTTCAAAAATTTATTAGGCCAGGTCAGGATCATAACAGGATACGGTGCTCTCCATCTGTCTTTGCTGCTGCACAAATATAACTACAGACCCAGTTAATTCATCTGTGCCAAGGAATGAGTTTATGTGCCTGAAAAATAGAAAAAGATCTCTCTGTTTCAATGTTGGGGCTTAATGATTGTTGTATTGTGAAGATGAGGACTAGCACACTGAGCATTGGTCCAAAGAAGGCAGAATAGCCCGTGCTGTGGAGAATAAAGTTTAAAATCTTCCCCCTTTTCCTGCACAGGGACAGCTGTCCCAATTTCACTTTTCCAAAATCTGTCATCCTATCATGTTATCGCTACAATTTGGGCCCATTTTAATAACTTGTGAGAACTGGGGCAAATCAGGGTGAGTAAAGGTCTCAGCTGTCTCACCAGCTCATTCAGGCTTACGTCCCACCATGGAATTCTACGTCCCTCACTGACTGAACACATTCTTGCGCAGAAAGTGGCAGTCATTGAATATATCATGTACAATGACACCGATGAGGGCATTTCACTCCACGGACTTTGCTGGAACAGCTATTTCGTACCGTGAATCCATTTATCATTGACACAAAAGGAGTCAGCACCACTGCGGTAGCTGCGCTGAGCAAAGTGGATTCTACTCAACTGTCGTCTGAAAAGAAATCTGAAGAAAATGAGGGAAAACCCAGGCCCCAGACAGGCTCACATTGACAACAGCAATATTCTTGTCCATCTAGCCACCAAACTGTCAGCTTCAGAAAAGGGCAAAGGGACTATGTTTAAGCTCCACACTTAGACCTCTGCTTCCATGCGGTGTGGGGAGGAAACATCTTTAAGATGAAAGGAGACACAGACAGAATACACAGGCAAATTTCTAATTGGTGTGATGGACACAGTGAAACTCAGGAAGAAGCCAGTGGGTGAGCTTTTACTTTCTTTTCTGTTTCTGCCTTTCCCTGCAAGGAACATGCAGCATGGTGCTCCAGGCTGTAGAACAGCGTGTTGTTTACAGGTGCCCATTCCCGGTTTTCCAGAGTCTGCTGGTTTTCAACTGCAGTCGTTTTTTCCCCCTCCCGGTATTACAAAAGCGACATGCACTTAAAGCAAGGACACGTGAGGTGAGGTATGTGCTAGTTGCACACAATATTTTGAGAGCCGTGCGTAGGGTTACCAGATACTTTCGCAAAAAATACCGAACATGGTGGGGAAAAAATTGGTTCAGCCAAAAAAAAAAACCCACCAAAAAAACCACACTGCGCCTTTAAATCCCCACAGTCACTGCTCCCCCTGTCAGATGCGGCAGGGGAGGAATGTCCCAAATGGCCTTCATAGAATCATAGAATAATAGGACTGGAAGGGACCTCGAGAGGTCATCGAGTCCAGCCCCCCGCCCTCAAGGCAGGACCAAGCTCCGTCTACACCATCCCTGACAGATGTCTATCTAACCTGTTCTTAAATATCTCCAGAGAGGGAGATTCCACCACCTCCCTTGGCAATTTATTCCAATATTTGACCACCCTGACAGTTAGGAATTTTTTCCTAATGTCCAATCTAAACCTCCCTTGCTGCACTTTAAGCCCATTACTCCTTGTCCTGTCCTCAGAAACCAAGAGGAACAAATTTTCTCCTTCCTCCTTGTGACACCCTTTTAGATATTTGAAAACCGCTATCATATTTGAAAACCGCTATCAAACCGCTTCCATCCAAGAAAAACAGAAAAAAACAGACATTTTATATGTCCGGTATTTTCTGTTTTTTTAACCGGACAGAGGCTGTAAATACCGGACTGTCCGGCCAATACCATACATCTGACAATCCTAGCCATGCACTTCCTCTGCATCCAATCAAAGTGTTGCTACGGCAACAGCCCACGGTTCAGTTGGCACACCCCGCAACTTTTGGGAGACCATCTTGTTTACAACAATTTTGTTGCCAACTGAGATCAAGGAGGGCCACTCATGAGGCCCACTCACAAGCCTTGGTTGCCCCGCACTGCTGATGAATCATCATGTGAACTGCAAATTAATTTGTGTTACATTCCGTGGAGCAATTTTCCTCCGTTTTTCATATCATTTCCTAAGATACAGGTGGGCAGAGGACGTCTAACATCATGGGTTAGACAGCTGTAGATTCAGTTTTATCCAAAATACCAAAGTGTAAACAAATAATTCCAATGTTGGTCTCTTATCTGGAGTCTCTTCCCCCCACCCGCAAACTCACCACTATGCTTATTTGTGGTACCCTTTTTAGACATTCAAAATTAGTTTGGCCTCTTAGGAAAAAAAAAAGTTGAAAATCTCAGAACATGTTGAACCACAATCTGTTTGAAGTCTCACGCAATGTTCTCTCTAATCTTTTCTATCCATATGCAGATTTTTTCTATGAATGTGTGGAATTAATTTTTTTATGTGCATGAAGGCATGTGTGAATGGGCACCACCCATAAAAACAAAAATCCTAGCTGCAGGCTCTCTGCCTTTTAGCGTGGCAATATCTGAATCTCTTGTGAGCGGTCATACAAGTGCACCACTAACGGGGAACGTTGAAGCATGACACGAGTAACTGTTTTCTCACTTCTCAAGAGTTGTGCACATGAAAAAGTTTGATCATCAGTGTAACTAAGACACTTACTGTTTGAATATCAAAGCCAAAAACTACAAATAAAATGTATTGCTATCCACAAGAAAGTGAACATAAAAGATAAAGAACTACCGTGTACATGCATGTATCTGTGTGTACATGTGTGTGTACCCTCTGCAAATGGTGCTCCATAACCATACCTTAAAAAGTACAGAATACAGTGGGGTTTGGCTAGGATTGAATTCCCCCCTTGCAGATAGCAAGCATGAGGTGCACGGTCCCATGGACTTCCACTTAGGCCCCATTTTGTTTCCAGGAGCAGTTTGTTCTACAGTAAAACCTGTGCTATCTGGAACTTAAGCATCCGGAAAACTGTAGAAACAGGCAAATTTCTGACACCGGGAAAAGCAAAACAAAACAAAAAACTGGCCCTTTAAGTGCCGGGCCGCTCCTCAGACGAGCGAGTAGCATGTATCCGGGGAAGGGGGGGAACGGCAGCCAGAAGCAAGCAGCAAGCATCTCGGCGCCCCTCGTGGCTGCCTCCCCCCCCCCAGCAGGCCACCCCCGCCATCTCCGCCTCCTGCTCCCCCTGGCTTCCACCCCTCCTCACCAGGCTGCATCCCGCCCCCCGCGGCTCATGGCCCCTCTAGCAGGCCACATCCCGGCCCCCACACGGCTCCTGCCCCTCCCCCCTCAGAATTTTTAGGTTACTGGCATGCCCTAATCCCTGGGTGTGACAGATAACACAGGTTTTACTGTACTTTGAAGACTTAAGTGGGACTTAAGTGGTGCATAGGGTGTCTTCTAGCCATCCACAGAGGGGCAAATTTCACCCCGAGAGAACAGGAATGATTTGTAGCTAGAGGTTCCTTTAGGCACTGCACTGAGTAACAGGTGATGTTCAAAAGACACCCCACTCCAGAGGCTTCATACCTGGCCTTCATACATGCTTCTAGGGGACCATATTTCCTTTGCGATCTTCTTGTATCAGGGAGATCACAGAAAGAAGGAGCAGGTTACTGCAGAAAGAATGCTGGTTACTTTTCCCCTTATCTCTCTTTCACCATGGCTACTTTTTGTTGCCTTTCCCTCAGAGATGTTTAGAGCTTTATCCAACTCCCTCTGAAGCAAATGAAAAGACTCTCATTGACTTGAGTGAAAGACTAATTGGCCCTAAGAGAAGTCAGGATAATGATGGCAAGAGGAATTCAGGGTTGTAATTTCCAAGGAGCCGCATGAGTCAGGTACCCAAATCCCCGTGGCATCCAATGGGAGCTAGCACCTGACTCCCATAATCCATGTAGATAATTCCAACCTCAGCCACTCAGTAAAATAAACCCACAAATCATTCTCTCTGAAGCTGATTTAATAACCTCTTCGTCTCAGTTTGCCAAGTCACCAACTTGTCCTCACTAACAATTATTCCATATTATTCTGTTCTGGGCTTCCAGTTCATCTTTACTTCTTTATGACCATCTTTTAGACAGGCAACACATTGGAGCAGGAATCTTTATTCTGCACGTGTCGCCAGTGATGAGCACTCTTTCAGTGTTTAAAAACAATACGCTGCATCAATACTCTGAGAATAGGTTAACCACAAAGAATTAAACTGTGCCCGTTGCAGCCAGTGTCTAATAATGCTCTAGCCAGAGCCTTTGTACAGAAAGGTCCCTTTTTCATCCATCCCAAACTTAGCTTAATGGTTCAGTCCACCATTTGATTCCTCCATATGCGGTACAGGCTAATGAAAGCAAGCTGTGCCAATGGACAAAAAGCAAAGCACGCTATGGGTTAAAATAATACAAGAGTCTATTTTTTCCACTGTGTTGTGATCCATAAAAATCACCCTGAGCCCTTCCTCTTTCTTCTCTGCTTGTGAAGCCAATTGCTTTGATTGCAGTGATATGAGCTTGCTGAAATGACTTGCCCTTGCTTGTGAAGCAAATGGAACATGCTAATAGAACTTATCGCATTACCCGATGCAAAAGTGCCATAGCTCATTACTTTAAGATAAAAGGATATCATTGCAGACGGGAAGCAGAATTGACTTTCTGAGGCCCGACTTGATGATGATTTAATCAACTGCTCTCTTTCACTTCTCATCTCTGTGCCTGTCGGTTTCACAGGTGCTGTTAAATGAGACACTCAGAAAGTGAGCGCAGGGAAAGAAATTGCTGTCATTACTTTTCAAGAAAGGAGGTATGCAAATTTTCGACAGAAAGATTGCGTTCATAATGGGCCTGGTAAAATACAAGGATCATGCTTGACAGGTGAGGGCAAGTCATTTGTACGTCCTTAAAGTGAAGCAACCATCCTCATTTAAAAACTGTGCTCGATAAAAGAAACTACAAATGAAAGCCATGTGGCAGCTAGGAAGCAGAATGGAAGCCCTTGAAGGCATCTCTATTGCAGGTCTGGCTTCAGTACACAGGTTCTTAGCTGTCACATGGCCAAATTTGGACCTCAGAGACACATATGGAATTCCCACTAAAGAATAGTTACTTGGTACACTGAAACTGGGACCTGAGAATCAAGCTGGGTTCTTTCTTGCTTCATCATCATCATAATTAATCATAATAAGGGAGAGAAACAAACAAAATAAAACAAAAACCTTAAGTCAAGGAAGAGTTAAGGTTGAGACCACATATTTGTAACCTAAAGGTAAAAAAAAAGCATGGCTAGAATGGAGAAATGATCATAAACCCAAATATTACAAAGCCAGGAGATTTAGAAGTAAGGAAAACCAAGATATGGAAATACAGTTAAGAAACCGTAATAAACCTAACACAGCCCTGTGGTGATGGAATACAATAATTGTCTCAGAAAGTATGTTAGTGTTTGTGATGCAATATGAGATTAAACTGATTTTTAATGGCTAGAGCACAATAGCCAGTTTAGAGGGCGCGTTATGTATTACAGGAATAGCACAAAGAAATCAATGTGCACTGGTGAACATGGTCCTTATCTGATTGTCAACTTATTGATTCAGAATGTTCTAGTCTAGTTTCTATAAGCTCTTGTACCATGCTTTTGATAGCAGCCTTCAGCTTTGATAGTATCCTTCAACTTCCTGAAGGGAGGTTCCAAAGAGGATGGAGAAAGGCTGTTCTCAGTAGAGGTGGATGACAGAACAAGGATCAATGGTCTCAAGTTACAGTGGGGGAGGTCTAGGTTGAATATTAGGAAAAACTATTTCACTAGGAGGGTGGTGAAGCACTGGAATGGGTTACCTAGGGAGGTGGTGGAATCTCCATCCCTAGAGGTTTTTACGTCTTGGCTTGACAAAGCCCTGTCTGGGTTGATTTAGTTGGGATTAGTCCTGCTTTGGGCAGGAGGCTGGACTTGATGACCTCCTAAGGTCTCTTCCAGCCCTATAATTCTATGCTTATCACCATCACATCTGAGACACTTCCCGCAGTGCCTTAAGGTAGGTGACGAACTTCTGTCATGTGTTTGTTTTGCCTTAAAAATAATTTTACCCTGAAAGTCAGCAGCTAGGACTAGATTAAAAAAAAATAAAAAATAAAAACCAGCTCTCATGGATAAAATGTCATTTTTACAAAGTCCCTATTCAGAGAACTACATTATCAATTTTTGATTGTATTCATTATGATATTCTGGCATGTTTTTAAATGGTACCTACTCCACTTCTTTCATTAATAGAGACAAATAGAGACTAGCAGTTAGATTAGGTAGTCACAGGCACGGTCCCTGTATGCATAAGTTTCTACCAGTGGGTACATCTACAATGCGCAGCTATTTCAGGATACCAGAATCCCAAAATAGCTACCCCATGTCTTAACAAACCACCAGTTATTTCAAAATATTTTTCGAAATAACACGCATGCTATTTCGGCATCCCTGTAACCCTCAACCCATGAGGGTTATGGGATGTCTCGCAATAGTGCATTATTTTGAAATTTGGCACTATGTAGACGTGCCAAATTTCAAATAAGCTATTCGAAATAGAATCAAAACAAGATATGCAATTTGCATAGCGCTAATTGTGCTTCTTATTTCGAGTTTAGGGTGTTGTGTAGATGCACCCAGTAGAGTTAAAGCGTTTTGTTATTCTGTTGTCTACAGCCTAGTTTAGTTCCTAAATGGATACTTGACTGACTTAAAGTGTCTTGATCTTAGTTCCTTGAAGGTGAAAAACGAGAAAGCTGTGCACATGTAAGGACTGAGATAAAAGGCAAAAGAGGAAATTAAAATAAATAAAAGATACAAAAGCAAATATAATAAATTATGCACACTTTAATAATAGTTTGTAGATCTGGGATGGCCAGAATACTTTTAAGTGATGAAAATAAAATAAAAAACTCATCACAAAACATGAAACAATTATTGGTTTCCATCAGGTACTTAGCCATTTTAGGATTTATTCAGGGGGATTCTAGCCAATCACATTAACAATTGGTCTGGAGACCAGGGCCGGCCCACATCATTTTGGCACCTGAAGTGGGGAGCTCAAATGCTGCCCCCATGCCACCTTTTCTCCTGCCTGCCTGTTATGTCTCTTGTGCCCTCCTTCCTCCAGCACAGCACCCCACCATCTCTGTGCATCTAGAGCAGAGCGAATACGTATGCACCAGCAGCAGACAATTTTCTACACTCTGGGTCCTAGTGCTCCCCCCCCCACACACACACACAGTCTGGCACCTGAGGCGGCTGCCTCAGTTCGCCTCATGGTAAGGCCAGCCCTGCTGGAGACTCATGAATACAAGGGTTATGAATACAAGGGTTGCCCTTTTGCCTTTGATAGACATACATGATTTGCATGTGAGCCCTGTGGTGCTTAGACTTACTAGGGAATAACTAGGAATATTCAGACCATGATAATTGGTTAAAAAGGCAACTAAAAAGACTGCAGCCACTATATGTCAGTGCTCTACTTGGGAACTGGTTGCCTGATTGGTATAATTTGCTGAAACTAATCATTCAGCTAATTTTAAGTATTTATTTTCTAATATGCTAAGGTGCATTCAGAGCAATGGAGCTGGTCAAGTTGTATTAGTTGAACTGTAAATGAAAAATGAATTGTGTCAGTGAAATATGCGTTGATCAAATACATGACTTGGTGTCTACCCCCACCACATAATTCAATTATTAACTGCGTCCAAAGCTAAACATATGCTACAATCCAAGAATACATCGGGGTCCTGATGCAACTCCATTTGGAGTCATCAAAAGACTGCAATAGGTGTTGCAAGGCAGTGTGGCCTTTTAGTGAAGGCACTAGAGTAAGTAGTCAAGTGACCCAACTCTTCCACTGAATTTTTTTACCTCTCTGTACTACTGCTTCCCCTTTCCACTTTTTAACTCCACCTCCCTCTCTTCAGGAGAAAGGAGGGGGAGTCTCACTATATACAACTGATGAAGTGGGTTTTTGCCCACAAAGTTTATGCCCAAATAAATCTGGTAGTTTTTAAGGTGCAGGTGGACTCTTTGTTTTTTGCACTTAGGCCATGTCTACACCAGGAAACTATTTTGAAATGACTAAATTCAGCTTAAGAACTCCCAATTGAACACATTCTAATTAGCGTGTCCTCACTATGGGGAAGCATCGGAATTAGTCCGAGGTAGGCTCCGTTAATGTGGATTTGCGACTTCAGACTTAGAGCCTCAGGAAACACTCTGGGAAGCTGCAGGAGGCCTCCCGGAGGCCAATAAATTTGAATTAGCAGCATGGGAGCGTTCACACTAATGTTATTTTGAAATTATTATTTCAGAGTTAGCATTACTCCTCATGAAAAGTAGGAGTACAGAGTTCGAATTCCACGGCTCATTATTTCGAAATAACAAACTTAAGAGGAGGCTATTTCGGAATAAGGTCCTAGTGTAGACTAGAGCCTAGAGAGTAACATGGCTACCCTCTGATCCTTGTCTCACTACATGTTTGTACAGTCACTGGCACAATGGAGCCTGAACTCAGTTGGGCTATGTGCTTTTTGTGCTATGTAATATATCTACATAATAATAGAAAAGAAAAGGAAGGATTCAATCGATTTGGATCAAGTCCTTGATGAACAATGCATTATTCAACAGATCATTCTACCTCATCCTCGACCTAACGCAACCAAAGCAAAATATATTTCAGTCTAAAATTACTTCTATTAGAGACCTCAGAAAACAACAAACAAAAAGAAACAAAGTAAAATCTTGTGGGTATCTGCCGTAACAAGCTATATAGCAAGTCTGAGATTAAAATGGCTGATGAATTTCACATATAGGGAGAGTTATTTGACTTCTAAGACATAATCATTTTAAGGAAAAATAGCATTAAAAATCCACATAAACCAAACAAAGGTAGCTTTTTCCAATCCTAGAACTTTAAAATGGGTAAAGCCACTTAAACAGAACTGTGTAGTAAATAAATAAATAATAACAATGTCATCAACTCCAAAACAGCCCAAATCAATTGATCCTCAGGGCTACGAACAACTGAGCTATAAACCTCTGAATAATGGAATTTTAATGGATACCAAAAAACTCTTAACTAAGTTATAGATGGAAGCTATTAACATAACCTGAGACAAAATGATTTATTTGTGTTATAGGCAACTTTCGAACAGCCATATATGCTGCTCATTATCATAATACTAGAAAAATAACTCAGCCTGTTTGCTTTGCACTGTCAACTGGCTTTTTGGTTGCTGATTCTCTCTCTTTTCTTCTGTCTATTATATAATTAATTACTGGCATAGTTGTGGTATATTATTATTATTTATGGCTGTCTATCTCTTTTGCATGATTTATAAATTAAATTGCCTGTGCTAAATCTGGGGGAGGGGACGATTATTGTAAATCGACAGCAAGCAAATACAAATTGCAAAGACAAAGGCAAACCATGGCCTGCCTGTCTCAAATATGCTGTTTTGACATCCTGTATGCAGTAATTAGGAATCTGTAATCTCTTATTAGAAAACAAATGCATTATTTTTGTTCCCAATGCTGCAATTACAATAATTGAATTTAAAACAGGGATTGAGTTTCTCTCTTTGGAGGTAAGAATAATTGAATATCCCTGATAAAAATCAAGGGAGTAGAAAAGAGTCTTATAAATCCGGAGTCAGGAACCCTGAGCTATTATTCCTGGAGTAGTAGCAGAAAAGGAAATTAATTAATATTCAGAAAAAGACACCATCCCTTGCAGAACCCGCTCATTTGCCGTCTACCCTTTCCCTTGCTAAACGCATGATAAAACTGGTGCAGTCACAAGCCCATAGAACTGATGCGATCTGCCCACAGAACTGTGCTGACTGCAATTGGGTTTAACGCCTCTTAGGCTATGTCTACACTACAGATGCTTTTGTGGAAAAACTTGCCAGTCTAGACGCAGCCCATGGGTAAGACCCTACCAAATTCATGGCCATGAAAAACACGTCACAGACCACCACGAAATCTGGTCTTATGTGTGCTTTTACCCTCTCCTATTCAGATTCCACTGCGGAGACCACCGTTTCTTAAACGTGGGGACCTGACGCAAAAGGCAGTTAGGGGGGTTGGCAGGTTATTTGAGGGGGTGGTAGTGATATTGCCACCCTTACTTCTATGCTGGGCAGCTGGAGGGTGATGGCTGCTGATGGTCGGCCCAGATCTACAGGCAGCAGTGCAGAAGGAAAGGTGGTAGTGCTATATCATGCCATCCTTACTTCTGTGCTCCTGCCCGTGGGCCTATGCAAAAGAAAGGATAACGGTATCGCAAACTCTCCTACAATACTCTTGTGATAGCCCTACAACTCCTGGTAGGGCCAGGACCCCTACAATCACAATACCATGAAATTTCATATTTAAATAGCTAAAATAATGAAATTTACCGTTTTAAAAATTCCGATGACTGTGAAATTGACCAAAATGGGCTGTGAATTTAGTAGGACTCTCACAATGAGAAACGGGATTCACAATTCACTAGCAAAGGACCTCCAGAAGTTGTAGTAAGAAAAGTGTTTTTGTTTTTTTTACTGCTGTGTCATCTAATCTTGCACGGCTCTGGTATTTTACTGCCTTGCTGTGGTGGTATTATATAATTATTACAGCCTACATTGTTAGCATTGGTGGTAAATTACAGTTCCTTATTTTCCTGGCACAGACAAGGTTTAGAACTGTTTTAATAGCAGGCTTTTAACACAGTGCTCAGATAAAATTATCCCTGTCCACACAAGTCAGGGGAAAGATGAATGCCTCGCTAGCAACCACTGTGCTTAAATATGGCTATCGCTGGTACAGTGTTGACTGCGGTGTAGATAGGGCCGACTGTATGTTCTATTTTAGCTGTGGCAGTACAGAGACTTCACACTGTTGTTAACAATCTCTTCCACAGGGAAACCCCACCAAATGATCAAGAGACATCTCGAGTGTAAATAAAGGACTTTCCATTAAATCATACTGTTGGGGAAGAAGAGGGGCATACTTTTCCCATACAAGCACTGAGCCAGCACAAGAAGCTGCCTACAAACAGGCAGGTGCTCCAAATTCAATGGGATACCCACTGGGGATGCCATAGGCGACTGAGGTGTTCATGCAAAGTTCCCTGTCTCTGCTCTGCTCTTTATGCTTTGTACTCCCTTACTCGACTGGAGAACAAATCTCGAAGGAGCTATGTGCACAACTGGTTCTCGGTCTGCAGGTATCCTGAAAATCACTTTGCACCAAGGGTGAACATGCGTAAGAGAATATTAATGGGCCCACATTATTCAAAGGTTTGAGGAAGACTGGGCTGTGAAGTGAACGTTCACTGCTTTCTCCAGGCACGTCCTTTACAATTATGCAGCCCCAGAGTTTCAGAAGGGGCTTCCCTGTAGCTGATATGTTGCCATATAGGCTCCAACCCTTGACTTGTTTCTGTGCAGTTGGTGAGAAGTTATGATATGAGCTGAGGCGCTACGGTTAAAACCCAGATGTCTTGCTATCACGACTCGCCATTAGGATCAGAATTTACAAAGAAGAGCTTAAGATCCACAATCAAGACTAGATTTGTTGAAAGTAAATAGCCAGATTTTCATGCTGAGTGCTGATGAATAAGAGTCCTAATAAATGTTGGGCATTTTTAAAAACATTATCCCAGTTGTAGACAGTCCAGCTTTGACATCTTTTGAATATCTGGCCCTAGAAAGCCTCCCAGATTTCAGGCAAGTTTCAGCCACAAAAGATTAAGTCCCTTCTATTGGGCTGTTTCTTCTAATGAGCTATGTCTACACTGCGAGTTTTGTGGCAGAAAATATGCTAATGAGGGACATCATTAGCATATTTTCTGCCAATTCTTTTTGCGCAAGGGGTTTTTGCGCTAAAAGAAGCTGTGTAGCCAGAGAAGCATAAGGATCTTGCGCAAAAAGAGTTTTTTGCACAAAACGGAAGCGGCTACACTGCTTCTTTTTGTGCAAAAACCCCTTGCGCAAAAAGAATTGTCAGAAAATATCCTAATGATGTTGCAACTCATGCTAATGAGTCCCTCATTAGCATATTTTCTGCCACAAAAACTCGCAGTGTAGACATAGCCTTGGCGTATACCCATAAACACTTTCCCCCCCAAACTCTTAAATTTCTTACCAGATCCTCATTTGCTAACTAATTTTGAAAAGGGGGTGATGGAGGAGGTGTTACAAGGAGTGGAGTATTTAGCTTAATAGTGTAGTTCTGGGATGACTTGATCAAACTGTAAGTACATGCATGGGGACAGAAATCCAACAATAAAAAATAAGGACTCTTCAATATAGCAGGCAAAGGCGGAAGTTCAAGATCCAACAGCTGGAAGCGGAAGCTAGACATATTCAGACTAGAAATATGGTGCATCTTTTTACCAGTCAGGGTGATTAGGCACTGTAGTAGCTTACCAAGGGCTGTGGTGGGATGTCCCTCCCTGGAAACCTTTAAATCACATTTGGATTTTTTTTTCCTACAGGATGTGCTATAGTTCAACCCCAGCTATGGGACTGGAAGCAGGAATTAATTCATGGACATTCCATGGCCGGGTTAGGTAGAATTCAAACAAAATGATCCTTTAAAATCGATGAATCCCAAAGTCTCTCTCCACATGATTTCTCCATTTTCTAGTCTAAGTCTAGTTTATGTATTTATTGACCAAAAAATCAGTCTCGTATTTCCCCTGGAAAATTCCCTGTCAACAACACCCACTTCCGATGCCAATTGAATGCAGCTGGAAAGGTGTCTCATTTCATATCTCATTATTCTGCACATGGCAAGAGGAATCTTTTTATTTTAGAATGGCTTCTTGTTTTGCTGTTGTTCCACGTGTAGCGTGGTGCAGCTTCACAAGATTTATTTTCATCGTCTGCATGTACAGCACCTCCTTAAAAGGCATTTGAGCTTTGCTGTTTGACTAGACTACATTTTGGAGTAATCAATAAAAAGGTCCATGACACGAGGTTCATTGTAATTTACAAATCCAGGAGGAAAGAGGGCATGATATGAAGCCACCAATAAGGGTGTGAGGAACTGCTAAAAAAAAAACATTCTGAAAAGAATCTGAACAGTTTTTAATCTTAGAAAAAAATACAAAGGAATTGTCCTGCATGGCAGCTATCATAAAAGGACACTGGCGAGATCTAAGAGAAATTCAATATAAAATCCAGACTACACACCAATGAGATCCTCTCAAGAAAGAAAACGAGAGCAAGAAGGAGAGAGAGCAAGAGAAAGAGAGCAGTTTCCCATAAAGAGTTACAGAAGGTAGCTGCATGGGAAGCGTCACATCTCCCTCAGAAATCCTGAAACCTAATATTAATATCCAAGGGAGAGATTTTTGGTAGCTAGTTTTTGAACTGGGGAATACTTTGACAATCACCACAGGTTCGCCATCCCTTCCATTTACAGTGGAACCATTTAAAAATCTGTATATATTTAATAAAAACACACGGTCCCAGTCTCTTGCACAACCCCTTTTATTTATTATCTCCCTCCCCAGCACCTCCCATCAGAAAGTGTCAGTACACTGTGCAAAGATTAAAGGATTCGCTTCTCAACCTTCCTTTTGAAGGAGGTGGGATTATCACTGTTTTTTCCAAATGAGGAAACTGAGGCAAAAAAATTGTGTCTTGTCCAAGGTCACATAGAAAGTCTGAGGAAGCGCCCAGACTAGTACTCTTGCCCCACAGTGCCTTAACCATACAGCTAGATGATCCCTTCCTTCTATCGTAAGAATGGCATCTTGGGTCAGACCAAAGCTCCTGTCTCCTGTCTTCCAACAGTGGTCAATGCCAGGGTGCCAGAGGGTATGAAAAGAACATGATATTGGGCTAGATGGACCTTTTTTACTTGGCCACTGCAATACAGAAATACAAGCCCACTGATGTGAAAGGGGGGGCAGTGATTCTAAGAAGCCTGGGGCTCCTGGCCATCACTGCTGCTATTGTGGCAGCTGGGAACCCCAGCCCCTTAGAATCACCACCAGAGCATGGCTCTGAGGGCTGGGGGGAGAGGGGGCAGGCAGCACTGAGGGCTGGCTGTCCCCAAACTTCACCCTTTTGCCTGAGACCCCACCCCTTCCGGGGATATGGAGCTGGCCCGCCCACACCTTGCCCAGGGCCCGCGGTGGTCCTTGTTGTCCCCGCTGAAGAAACAGAAACTATCCACCAGATTCCCACCTACACGAGTGGATTCCTTGCTGCAGCAATTCCAAGTTAAAATCACCCGATGGGAATGCACGTGTGTGTCTGTCTGACCACTATATAATTCACAGCAAACAGGATTTGAGGCGCACAGGATTCTGCATGTTTACCAACGCCCAAAACAACGACCCGTTTAAAATAAACACATGACTGAGAAGTGAAGGGAAACCATTGCACTCGTACAGCCGCTCTCTTTGTCTCTCCACAGAAGCTGGCTTTGATAGCTCATGTAAGTCTGCATACCGGAGGCATATTTCTTCCCTCTCGTAAACTGGCTACCATGAGACATAAACGGGCTCCAAGATGTAGAGCTGTGTTTTGAAGGTGGGGTGTTTTTTCCCCCTTTTGGTAATTCACATTTTTCACCAAAATTTCTGCTGGTTTTCAGAGCATACTCTTCGTTCTTGGAAAAATAAGCAATGTGTCCAAATGACTGAATGGAAATGGCTCTCTTCAAGCTGGTGGGAATATCGCACTTAGTACATTTGATACGTCTTTCTCACTGAAAACTCATCTCCTTCTAATACCTCAAAGGGTTAAGCCTGCAAATTACCTTGCTGTGCTTCTGGGACAGCATGAAGGATGGCTGCCATTGCCACGGTCAGATATGACAGCGCCAATTTGATGTGCTGCCATCAAGGGCCTTCTAAGAGCTGAGCGCCCTGATGGTTTTGTGATGCGAACAGTCGCATTGCAAAATGGTTTTCCTCTCCCGCTGCCTCTGCTTCCATCTGCTGCTGGGCCGAGGCACAGCCGGCTGCCTGCCTGTCACAGCATGCATTAAAATTAGCTAGGGAGGAGGCACTCAGTTGTGCTAATTACATTTTAATCATTGGAAATGTGTTGGCAAATCAAGCCTTGATTGCCATCTCCGAGTCTGTCTCCTCCAGCAGAGTGAAGGGGCTGTCTGCATTAGCCGAGGCCTGCTGGGCCTCGTTCTTTCACAGAAGATAGAATATGGTGCCTGCTGGCCCACCACTGAGACTGCTTTGGCACATTATTAAAAAGCCACAAGGCTTGTTTCAAATCATCACTGTGTGAGATCCGTTCATTCTCACTTCCCTGGGTATTCCAGCCACTTGGTACTTTTAACTATATCTTTAGTTTACCTTGTGGGCTAAAAAACAATTTTGCATGCGTGGGCGGAGGGAGCCGGAGCTTTTCTGCTGCTTTTGAGGGCTGAGAGCAGTGCTGGCTGTCAGAACGCCTTGCCTGTCAACTTTAACGCGGTACACAACAACACCCTGAAATAACTGTAACTTGAGCAGCTGGCGTCTTATGACACAAAGGTTCAGGAAAACCCTCGCACTGGTCAGGCAGATTACAGAGTGGGCAGCGGTGGGAAAGCTCTTTTCATTATTGATTTGCTTCTTTAACAAGATAAATGAAACTGAACCCTTGCTTATTGTCAGGCCAGCCCAGCTGGTAAACCAAACGTAAAGAGGCCCAAACGTAGCAACAAAATTCCTCTTTAACTGCTCACACAGTAAACCTCAAAACAGCCACAGAGAAGAATTTTCCAAACCCTCTCCCTTGCCACATTTAAAACAAGTTCTAGTCAAGATCGGGCAGTTCCCAGAGCAGGCGAGGCAAACAAAAAATAAAAAGGACCAGATATACTAAAAACCACAGACCTTTAAAAAAGAAACCTGTATTTCTAGAGTCCTGAAATCTTATGTCTAAAACTTTTTATTGTAGAATATTCAGACTACTCCAGAATGGGTTTTGATCTTACAAGCACACACAGGACTACTATGTGAGTAAAGTTACTTATGTGTTTGCAGAATTGGGTTCCATTTACATACTGATTTTCAAAATAGCTCAGGTACCAGTAGCCTCTGCTATGCCACTTATGACCAACACTTCTAAATAGCTCCAACACCCAGCAGACTGAGGACTTTTTGGAAGTCTAGACATTTGTTCTGGTGCTTTCAGTTGGTGCTGGCCCTTTGTGTGATGTTTTGTTTTAGGGGGGTCACAATAAGGACCAAATTCTTGAGCCTGTAACAGTGGAGAATTAAAATCAGGTCCCAAATTTCTTCATTATAGACACTTGGTCTTTGCTTTCAAGTGCTCTGTTTCATAGGAGGGCATCATACAGTCATTTCTAACTATGGAAAGTAAGCATACAGTGCTACTACCAGGTGATTGAAGATTTCTATTTTGTTAGTGTTTTATACTCATTTTGCACAGCTGAAAACGGTTACACAGTGTACATAACAGTGAAGATTCAAATCTCCATTTCCACGTCAGCTTCTGACCCCTCACTACATCTCCTTAATACTCCCTTTGCTCTTGATAGGTGCAGTAGCCGCCTATTGGCTCACTCTTACACTTTGCTGCACGAAAAGAAAAAATCTAAAGGGCCAAGACAACCAGTATGTTTGCTCAGAATGAAAGCTATTGCAATGGTTACCAATTGGATGTCTGTTATGGTGTGAGGGTTGCAGATCTTTATACACGATACTTCTACTGGATATATTTTTTTTGTGTGATTACCATATAATGGACCTATTTAGAAAAACTAAAAATGTTATATTACAATATTAGGTTTAGCATTAAGGCTTTGTAAGTAGTACAGAAAGATGCTATGGTGATTGGTTCTCTAATCAAATATATCAATTACGAACTGATTCAGAAAAACCTTTAGGAGCATAAATTTGGTTTTGGATAAATCTTGGGATCCAGGTTATCAGACCAGGAAGAGTTATAAATACATATGAGATTAATTTATTTTAAGATAACAAAACAAATTGGATGGCTGGTTGATACGATGGATGAAATAGGCTTAGTAATTTAAGAAGATATTCTTACGACTGCATAACTCAAAACTGGCTTTAATGTTTAAAAGAGCTGGTACTTTTTAATTTATGTTTTTGTTATTCGTTTTCCAAAGATAGCCCAATTCAATGGTAAGTTAAGTTTATTGGCATTTACATGATGGACCTCAATCATATATCTTATTAGGTCTGCTTTTAGAAGTCTCTAGATCACTTAGGGCATGTCTATACTTAGCAGTTATTTCAAATTAACTCCCCTTAATTTGAAATAATTTTCCAGTGTAGACATACCCTAAGGTTATGTCTACACTGGGAAATTATTTCAAAATAATTTATTTTGAAATTATAACTCTGGTGATAACTATTTCAAAATAGCGTGTCCATATAACTGGGAAGTCTTTGCATTTATGGAAACAAATAAAAAGCTTACATATCAACATAAGCAGTTCAGGGAAGAATGTCCCAATGACCTAGTGGGATTCCTCATATCAGTACGTTTCTCACGTTTATGTGAGTATCATAGAATCATAGGATACTAAAACTGGAAGGGCCCTCGAGAGGTCATCAAGTCCAGTCCCCTGTCCTCATGGCAGGACCAAGCACAATCTTGGCTCCCTGAGGTTAAGGCCCTCAGGGAGAAAACCGGGAGGCAAACCTTTATGTGGGCCAAACAATAAATAACACATCTAAAATGGAAATATAGAAGACAGTACTATAGCTAAGGACTAATGGGCAGTCTAAAATCAACCATATAGAATAGAATATTTTAACTCCAGGTATTTTGTAAAGTAGTTTTCCTTTAGTTTTAGGCTCTCAAAGCATACAGCCTGTAACTCCACCCCACCCAGGCCATCTCCACTGGCCTGTGCACAGAGGATGGGACCAAAGACCTGCTACTTCCCATTCGGTTTGGAAAGTGAAATTACTCTAGTGGTTGCTGAAGTCGTTTTGCTTCCCGAGTGGAACAGCTGTGACTGTGCATGGCCATTGCACAAGGGCATATGGGTGTTGGTTCCTTACACTGCCTTGCAAATCCAGGCACACACTTGCTGGGCTTCAGCCACTAATCTTTACCTCACCTCCAATCCGGCAATTTTGCAAGCATGTCGATTGTTCAGTGGAAGATGCCATGAAAGGGTAGAGGGGTGTTAATCATTTCTTACTATATTTGGTCCAAGCCCTACATTTCATACTCAGGCAAAGCTCCCAGCAAATTCTACTGGCTCCATTCCCAAAGCCCCACTCAATTTTTATTGAGCCTTTCCTCAGGCAGAACACAGATGGCCCTTCATTATGATTTCTAACCAACAGAAGTAAATCCTGAAGGCAGGAGTGTAAGCACCCTCCAGTATTTAGGGCCCTATTCAGTTGGAAAATTAGGCAGCCTCCTGAGGCACATGAGCTCCAAAAGGCTTCAAAAGCTGGCAGATCAGTTCAAGAGAAAAAGGTCAGCCTAGCGCACATCCAGGAGGAAATAATGAAAGAACCGCTTGCCTGGTCTGTCAGCAGGCATGGGAGATAGCTCATACAGGAGACCCTAGGTCCCTGCATATTTTCAGTTCCTTTTCCTCACACTATTTCTGTCTTTTTGGGAGCAAGGATTTCTACAGCCTAGAGACTGAACTCGCTGTTAAGCTCCTCGTATTATAAACCAGACCAGACGAGCAGTTCAGGAGAGAAAGGAGGAACTTCTCCCACCCAGACTGGTACACATCCATCACTGGGGTTGAAACCTGCCCAGTTCATGAGGGTTTCTCTCATCCCTCCTCTGTTGGATGAAGGTTGGGAGAAGCTGGAGCTGACTTCTTACTCATGCTGGTAATGGTGATTATGGGAGCAAGGAGGATTCCCTTAGTTAAACAGGTTCACTTCTCTTCCTCTCCAAATAACACAGCAGAAGAGGTTAAATTCTGAGCCGCTCTCTGGTGGCACTCCTAAGTGATATGATACAGGTAGGGATGTTAAATTTAGATTAACTGGTTAATCGAATAGTCGATGCAATTTGCATCGACTATTTGATTAGTCGATAAGGGCGCCTCTGCCTTTGAAGTGTACCAACAGTCTCAGGGCTGTTGCTTCACTTCTAAGGTGAAAGTGCTGCAGGGAGCACAGGCCCAGAGTCCTCAGCTGACCCCGGGCTCCATGTGGCGCCGCTGCTTTGAAATGCCATGGGGAGCCCAGGGTCAGCTGGCCCCGGGCTGCACATGGCATTTGAAAACAGCAGTGCCACGTGGATGCCAGGATCTCTATCTTTCTGATAGAGGCAGCAAGGGGGTGGAGGGAAGTGACTAGTCGACTAGTGTGTTGACTATCCGATAAGCCTTTGCTTATCACATAGTCGACTAGTTGTTCACATCCCTAGATATAAGGGCAGAATATACAAGACAAACCCATTGGCTGCGTCTAGACTGGCAAGTTTTTCCGCAAAAGCAATTGCTTTTGCGGAAAAACTTGCCAGCTGCCTACACTGGCCACTTGAATTTCCGCAAGAACACTGACGATCTCATGTAAGATTGTCATTGTTCTTGCAGAAATGCTATGCTGCTCCCGTTCGGGCAAAAGCCCTCTTGCACAAATGCTTTTGCACAAGAGGGCCAGTGTAGAAAATGCGTTATTGTTTTGCGCAAAAAAGCCCCAATCGCGAAAATGGCGATCGGGGCTTTCTTGTGCAAAACCGCGTCTAGATTGCTTTTGTGGAAAAGCATCCGTGCCAATCTAGATGCTCTTTTCTGCAAATGCTTTTAACAGAAAAACTTTTTCCTCCTTGTTTTTCTTGGTATGTTTCCTGCATCACTATATTTGTAGGAGGATCCTCTCTTAGTTTCATCTCTGAAGCACAATAGAGCAAGGTGTATCTTACACACAGGGGCGGCCCATGCATATAGGCTGACTCGGCCGTCGCCTAGGGTGCCGCTTTCAACGGGGCGCCCAATGATGACATCACGCCACTGAGGGCTGAGCAGGCGGGGGTGCCGATCGTGCATTCTGAATGGGGCTCCAGCTGCCGGCAGCCCACCTCAGGCTGTGCTTACACACAGTTTTCTTGCACCAGGTCTATTATGTTATGCTGGTATGCTGTGTTCTAACAGCCAGGATTAGTTTTGGCATAGGCTGAACAGATAAGCTGGCAAAAGGCACCAGTTTTCCGGGGAATAAGCATGCAGGAAGGAGTTTTGTCAAGAGACATCACATAGCAAAGGACCATGCCTAGAAGTATCTGTATTCCGAAGACCTATCCCCTTCACAAGTGCAGGTTATCAGATAAGACACGCTGATTACCCCAAACTCTGGAGCATGTGACTAAAACGGGCATTTGTTCAAGTAAGGACTATCCTGAGGAAGGATTTCAGGGTTTTGTTCAGGGTGAAGAGATGAATAGGAGAGGAACAAATTGGGGGGTGGGGCAGAAAAAAGGGCAGCAGAATAAAAACAGGGAAGACTTATTTTCAACCCAGGATGACATCAAATGCTTCTTTCCCCAGGGTGACTATATAATGGGGTAACTGTCTACTGGTCAATACTCCTGTCACGTATCATGACAGGATGGTCTGATACCTAAAGCCTGAGGAGATATGGGAAAAGAGCACCAGGAAGAAGTAGCATTTACAGAGAATCCTATTACTCTATCTGTAAGTTCATGGGATGTGGAGCGTTGCAGAGTGGGGGGCAGGGCATGTCTTTCAGCCAGCCAATAAAGAATGAGTTGGGAGAAGGGACCTGCATAAATACTGCTGCCTCCTTCATAGCAGGGCAGGTGCCTGAGGACACTGCTGAGAGTAAAAAGGCCCCTGCAGGGCCCTGAATTAGCAACTTGAGGGCAGAAGGGCCGATTAGGAAAAGGGCCAGCTGGAGGAGAACATTGTCCCAACGCACGGCTCCAGATCTCAGGACGAGAGCTAGCAGGCTCCAGTCTTCAGGAGAGGGATGCTGTCTGAAACACAACCCAGCTCTGCAACGAGGGCTGGGATCTCCTGAACAGGGATGAAACACATCAGGACTCTTGCCTGGACCCAGGGTCAATATGAGTGGCTAACCACTGCAAAGAGAGGTAGAACTAATCTGGCTTGGGTTATTGTCTGAAAATACCCAAATCACCCTGAGCGCCTATGATTCCACAACACAACACAAGGGATAAGCTGGAGAGGCACATATCCTCAGACACGTAAATCTAACTGGACGTACCCTGTGCTCCCACTCTTGCAACCGAGAGCACAGGCAACAAATTATTGCTACCAAAGTCATGTTATTTTATTCCATCCACTACAAAACTACTTCTGATGACATGGAGGTGCTGACTGGTTTAATGTGGACTCACACAGGCACCTGGCTTAAGAATTTAAGGCACCTCTAGCCTCATTTTTTAACTGTGTGCACACATCCACCTCAGCACCCCACAGTGGCCACAGTAAATGCTTGTGAGAAATTTGCAAGCACAGTGTCAAAGAGCTCTACCAGTGAAGGGTGCACCAAAGCGCAAGCTGCTTGCCATCAGTAAAACATACTTTATCTTGAGCGCAACATTTATAAAGCTTGTTCAAGGGGGAAAAAAGGGTTAAATCTTTCATCGGCCCCACAGACACTCTATTTGGAATCTTCACAGAAACCCAAAGTAGTACCATAAGGTGCAGAGAATATTAGCCAAGATAAAACCTTCAGGGCCATGCACGCTACTGTTTTCAAATCTGTTCTTTCATCTGATGTGCCAGTCAAAATTACTTCTGCAACATGGTCAGACCCAAGCTGCGTGGATATATGGTCTCAAATTGCTCTGGGCATAATTTCGTGAATTGCCGAGAGACAAGCAGATAATTCTCGTTAGATTGTGAGAATTGCTAATTCTAATGCACGGCATGTGTTTTCCAAGTGGCATGTTTAGACAAGAAAACTGCAGAATATGCCTGATGTCACTAATGCTGTTTGCTTAGAAAGCCAAGGAAATGTAGGCCACTGGCCTTTTATATCTCCCAGTATGAACTGCAAGCCATTTTAGATGGGTAATAACTTGTACCATACTTGTTAGCTTTCTCCGTGTATGACACATTGCAATTTTTCATTGTCCTTAGGAGAGAAATCAGATGATAACCAGCCGTCATTCGGTAGAGAATGCAATGGGACTGCTTGTGTTAGCAAAGAACGTGGGACCGAGCCTTGTTTTTGCTCCGTTGCTGCAATGTTAACAAACAGCACAAGTATCATCTTCTGAGACAACTTGTCATGATGAGTTTCATGATATCTAATCTCTGTAGTCTGCTTGAAATGCTATGCTGTACACAAAGAGCTATGCAAAGGCTTTCTGGTACCTATTTTTATTGCATATAGACGCTGTAGTCAGCAATGCCAAGTTTTAAAAAGTAACATATAACTGTAGCTTCACCCGGAAGACTGACGGAATCACCTCTTTGTCCTTTTTTGAACAGTGCTTAGTTCAATGGGGCCTGAGGTCATTACTTTAATATAAATATTTCAGCAAATCACAGCTATTTCCTTTATTATTATTGGCAGGTTTTGCTTTCAAACTGACTGCACATTTGATGAGGTTTTTGTTTGGACTAATCTGCAGACGAAGGACAGTCTTGTGTTGAAAGCACAGCACTGGGATTCAAGAGACCAAGGGGTCATTGGCATCAGAGATAGGACCAAAGGGCCTTTGGCCCCTCACTTTTTAAATGTGGGGTGCATGCCCTCCAGTTTTGAGAATCTGTTTAGAAATGGGTGGCATAACGGCACAACCCCTCCCCTGCAGGCATGAGGAGGGCTCATAGGTCAAATCTGAGAGAGTGGTGTTATATGGCACACTGGGTTGCAACACTCCTCTTGCTTTGGTTGCTTGACTTCCGCCCCTCCCCCCACAGTGTTTCTGGTATCACTGATGAGATTCAGTTCTTGGCTCTATCACAGACCCCTTAGACAACATTGGGTACACCGCTTAATGTCCCCCTGGTTTAGCTCATCTGTAAAATTAAACTTTCTTTCTCTCACTTTTTGCCTGTCATTTCTCTTTAGATTTTATGACTCAGAACATGTGTTTGTACAGCACCTAGCATCACAGGGCTGCAGCCTCAACTGGGGCTTTTAGGAGTTTCTGTATTATAAGTAGTAGTAATAATAAAGGGTGTGTCTAGACTACAGGGTTTTGTTGACAAAAGTGGCCTTTTTATACATAACTATACATAACTTTACATAACATCGACAGAACTCAGCAGTTTTGTCGACGGCGGTAAACCTCATTGTACAAGGAATAACGCCATTTGTCGACAGAGTTCTGTCGACAGCAGGCGTTATTACATCTACACTGTCTTTTGAGTCTACACTCTCATGTCGACAAAGCGACTTGCTTTGTCGACAGAACTGGATGTAGTCTAGACGCTCTTTGTCAACAGAAGCTTTGTTGACAGTATCTGTAGACAAAGCCTCTGTCGATAAAATCCTGTAGTCTAGACGCACCCAAAGTGTCATATTTTAGAGGCTGGTAAACCCCCTTTCTAAGTCCTAACGTGTCTAATTGCAAACTGAAATGTCGAATCCAATTAGCTAAGTATTTAAAACAGTCCCTTTTATTGTTATTATTTTAAATATCCTGGTTGTTCACCACCAAAATTCTGAGAACTCCAGAATGATGTTTTGATCTATAAGGAAAAAGACAACATAACAAATCAGTAGCTTTTGGTTGCTTAGGGAAAGACTGAGAATGAACCAGCTGCTTTCCTTTATTGGATGGGATGCATGATTAATTTATTTGCTTTAGCGCCTAGTACAGATGCAACTTAGCTGATATGATTTCACTTTACTAGCAAAAATTACAAGTTATTAGCCACTCGTTGGTTTATTCTACAGCCTCTCTGGAACCCATCGCCGTTTTAATTGGTCTCGGAGTTGCACACGGCAAACGGAAAAGATTTTTTAAAAAGAGAATACTAAACAGTGTGGCTAAACATGACACTCTCTAACCCAGTAGAATGGGGAAAATAACCTGTGCCAATGACTTCAGCTACTGCAGATCAATGTAGCAGGAGTCGATCACAGGGATGCTCTTCAGAGGACAACAGCTCTGCAATAGTTAATGAATTTGGTGGGGAGAGCAGATATTTCTTCCAAACAACTCGTCAAGTAAGCTGCCTCTTAACAGATGTAAAGGCAGGGCCCAAAGTAGAAGCTGGCAGAAACAGATGGTGCCGAAGGGCAGCTTTCTGTTTCAGTGCTCTCGGGGGCTAGGCTAGGCAAGATGGGAGGTGTGGAGAGATGGGGGCTGTGTTTTTCAGCAGCAGGTAAAATCCATTTGTCACACCAGCTCCAACTGGGCTTTCAGCACAAAAGTTAATATCTGAAACCAATGAGGCATTCTGCCCTCTGATTTCAGCAAAGCAGGGAAAAACCTCTTTAAGCATATGGAACCCCTTTCTCTTCAGAGAGAAAACGTGTCAGACTTCTCGTTTTTTTCTGAAAGACAAGTTTTCTATATTTCCCTTCTAAACAAGAGAAAAACAGGTATGCAAAGGCAAGTATTTTATCTTACTGTAACTCCAGGGAAAGAAGGGGGAAAAATGAATGAAATAAGGGAGTTTTTCTTCTCGGACCTCCAAAAAATAACATCAGTAACCTCTTAAAAGCAGCCCCTACATTCTCTCTCTCTGAAATACTGACACATAGGTACCAGTGCCAGCAATAAATTTCCATGGCCTCCAACTTTTAACATTGCCAAGGTATATGCCACAGAGAGCATTTTTATGAGCAGGTCTTTGATTGCTAGCATTCCACCTTCATAAAGAAGAGATTTTAGTCCATTCTGTCTATTTATTTTGTGTAGAGGAATCAAGGTCAATAAACCATGGAGAAATTCACTCTACCTTACTCCATTTCACACTTTTGTCATCCATGCTTTATTGAGTATCTGAATGAATTTTTAATATCATGTCACAAAATGCTTTGGTCTTCTATCATATGCTGGGACTCTATAAATCTGATAACACTTGGGAGTTCTGAGATATACTCAGCGCTGAAGAAACAGCTTTAAAGTTTAGTCATTCTGATGGAATGTAAGAGCTTATATTAGTGACAGGTTGACAGAAAAAGCTGTTTTCCTTTCCATTTCACAGACTTCCACGTATGAACGCCATGAAACATGTCAGGACTTTCTCTGAGTCTAAGAAGACAGAGATGGCATCTACTCCCGGTGGGGAGCCCTTCTAACCAGTAACACTAAAATTTCATGATTCTGAATTCTGAGTGACAGCCAAAAGCAGGACAGGGAGGAAGTGTTTACTGTAGTTTATAAGAGAGCCTCAATTGCTTGTCTTGGCGCATGATACGTATTTTTATAGAATATAAGGCTACTTTCAACACATTCTTTTTTAAATGCAAAATGCATTCATGTTGGCGGAACAAGTTTATAATTCCCCGTTGTAGACCAATTGCAGATGACAACTGGACTATGCAACAACGCCGGAGACTCATCTTTCCAGCTTCAGAGAGCCGGATGAACAAGACGACCCTTGGCTTTTTGCACCAATCAGAAGGCTTGTTCCAGCAACCAACCAAATAGGGCGGTGTCATAGAATCTCACAGCACAATTCTGCGCAGCTGATCCAGTCTTCTAATGGATTGTGGAGGGAAACCAGCTCTCAGGCTGCCCAGTTGTGAAGGCAGCACAGAAGTAAGGGTGGCAATGCTGTGAGCCCCCCTTACAATAACCTGGCAACCCCTCTGAAATCCCCTTTTGGGCCAGGACCCCCAATCTGAGAAATGCTGGTCTCCCTCATGAAATCGGTATAGTATAGGGCAGTGGTCTCCAACCTTTTTAAGCATGAGATCACTTTTTGAATTTAAGTGCAATCCAGGACCTACCTCCAACCCAAACACCCTTACCCCACCTTCTTCCCCCCCTGTTCACTCCACTCTCCCAGCCCCATCCTCACTCACTTTTATCAGGCTGGGAAGGTGGGGATGCAGATGCTGATCTTTGGCTATAGGATATGGAATGTGGCAGAGGTTCTGAGCTAAGCCTGGGGCAGGGAGCTGAAGTGCAGGAGGGGGCTCTGGGAGGGAGATTGGGTGCACAAGGACTCAGGGCTAGGGCAGAGGTTTGGGGTGCAGGAGGGATTCAGGGGACAGGCTCCAGCTGGGCACCACTTACCATAGCTTCTGGGTAGTGGTGCACTGGGGCTATGACAGGCTCACCCCTAGCCTAGCTCTGCACCACTCCCAAAAGCAGCAACCAGGACACTCCCAAAGATGGGGGGCAGCTCCAAGGCAGAGGGCAGGAGCAGCATAGCAGGGCTGAAAGAGGCAGCTGAAGTGCCAGTACTTGATAGCCTCCTGCCCCAACCAGTCAGGATCCCCTATGAAAGGTTCCAAGATCTACAGGGCAGATCTCGATCTACTGGTTGGTGATCACTGGTAGAGGGTAAAAGTACACGAAGGACCAGCAGGGAGAGCCGATTTCATGGTTTGACACACGTTTTTCATGGCTATGAATTTGGTAGGGCCCTATTTTTAACCATTTTGCCTCCCTCTCATCCTTCCATGGAAAGAAAGGAAGATCCACTGACCTCTTACGTGCTTGGAAAGACAATAATTATGAGGCACCAAAAGTGAAGAAGTGATTACAAGAGCAGACTTCTACTTGAGCCATAAAATGCTCCCTCCTAAATCGTGCTATTTCCTCTTGGCTCCCAGTAAGTAGCCTGTTTCAATTTACGCATCGAATAGGACAGGCTAAACGGCTGTAGATTTTAAATGCCACGGGTCTTAATCTTCTCTTCTACCAGTTTTAACTTGATTGTTTTGGATGGAATTGTTCTGGATTTCCAATGAAGCCCCACACAGCACAATGAAGTCCTATTTATTTTAATATTTAAATGAGCTACAGTAGTGCAGGTTGAACCTCTCCAGTCCAGCACTCTGTGTTCCGGCAACATATGTGATTCAACATGATGTTAGTTAGCCAGATGCTCACTTATCACAGAGGTGGCCAAGTTTCCCACAGTCCCATAAAGTTTGTTTACAACAGGGGTGGGCAATAAAAAAAAACTGCAACCTGGAGGGTTACTCCCTGGCAGGCCACCACCACTATGTTCACCTGAGCCTCAGCAAATATTGAAGGATCGCAGCTCTGGTTGGCCACAAATTGCCATTCACAGCCAATGCAAGTGGCAGGTAGAGCCATGGACCACGACGCCACTTCCTCCTGCTCACGTTGGCCGTGAATGGCGACTCACAGCCGACCAGAGCTGTGATCCTCCGGTACCTGCAGATGAGCAGGTAAACATGAAGGTGGGGGTCCACCGGGGACTAACCCTGTGGACCGGATCTGGCGTGCAGGCTGGAATTGGCCCACCCCAGTTTACAGTCACCTGTCCTGGCTCTCAGTCTTCTGGGCTGTTATTTAGCTTTAATTGACCCCAAAATGTCATTTAAGAGCCCAGTAAGCAGTGGAAATGTTCGTAATGTTGCTAGACAGACCTTCAGCAAATTCTCTGGTTCAGCACCAGTTATATCCTGAGGGTGCCAGACTAGAGAGGTTCAACATTTAATGGCTGAACCTCAAAAGATCTGTAGGTCCCACATTTGTAGGTCCTACAAACATTTGTAGGACCACCCCAAAAGAGCATGGATTAATTTAAATACTTTGGTTTTGCAAAGTTGGGCTGGAAACCTTACAAGAACAGGATTCAGTATTTTGGAGATGGATGAGAGAGCACTGTAAGAACACAATTCCATATGGTATGTTTTTATGGTCCCAAGCAGAAAACATTCGTGCAAAAGGGTACAAAAAGCTTGTTTCACATTTGGTCTGCAGTTTGGGCAAATGTTAGTAGGAAAAGTGGGTTCCTCTTTTTTATCAGCTCCTATCACTCCTACATATTCACCAGCTTGATCTATTGCAGGGACTCAAAGATTAGCATTCTTCCCAAAGCAAATTATTTCACTTTAGATCCTGGTCACCTCACCCATCATTGTTATTCTTCATTATCATATTCTGAAATGGACACATGTAAATTTTGGGTCGCAGAGCCCCCGGTTACTTTTAAGGGATTTACAGGGGTCATGACTCTTTCGTAACATAAGGGGTTAGTGTTATGAGAGGAGTTCAGTTATTGGGAGCCATAGTAATATAGTCTTTTATCAAAAAAGTGCAGTAGAAGACATATTGCACTGTGATGTATGCTGCACTGAGAAGTGGAAAATAGTCTGAGTAGATCATCAGCTTGCTTTCTAAATATGTTATTTACAATACGCAACAGATGTTCTCCGAATGTTAATGCAAAATACAGGCCTTTTTATTTATTTCTTTTCTGACAGACTAAGAAGTATAACTAATGTAATAATAATCTTGGAAAATCCCAAGATTACCTCACAATTTGGAAAAAGCTGCGTTGAGTCAATTGTTTCGCTATCTGGTATTTTCATAACTCACTAGACGAACACAACATAGGATGATTTCTTGGTAACGATCAGTTATTTTTTTCTAGGAAGAACAGGCTTCCAAGAATCCTCAACGCAGCTAAGAAACCATATTTCTATTTTTTTCCCCAAAAAATGCAATGGCAGGCATGAGAGTGTGTATGCACTGCTACCCTCCCTTCAGATGGAATGAGAGCTACTTTGCTCGATGTCATGTGTTTTATATTGTTAACTGTTAGTGAGGTGTTTTGTTTAAATCAGCTACAAAGGCCCTGTCCATTTGGAACAACAGGATCTGAGCTCTATCCCTGTCCTTGCAGTGGAATTACCAGTTCCCTAAGGGCAATTCAAAGACAGCTGTGGTATCCTACATGGCAATGGATTGGTAGTCATGTTTTGATATCTCACAGCTAGTGGTAGCTTGCGTAGCGGAGGATCTGGGAAAGAATCTTGATGGTTGTAGCATTAACATGCTGGAGAGCAGCACACAGAATAACGAGAAAGATAAAACCGTTTTCATTACTTGATCCCTGTGTAAGTTCTGTTCCACAACTAGCTGTTTTTCTTCTCAATGCGCATTCCATGGAGATCAGTGGAATGGCACAGACACCATCATAGGAGGAGCTTGTCTACTGAAACAGATGTCCTCTTATGGGTGTAGGATATTTGACAGAAGTAAGACTGTTAAGAGTAATACAGCTCCAACATATCACAACACTAAACGTTTCTGGCCATCCCCGGTTACTGCATAATAACCACTCATACAATCCCGTCCTCCTCCACCCACGCCCAAAACATTCAACATCTGTGTATCAATGCACCTCTTGCCACAATTTGCTCTTGTGGCCGGGTCAAGAGTAAAAGTCATTTTCTCCTCTCTGCTTTGCAGTCCCAAGGTACTGGAGAGATAAGCTTGTTGCACAATAATAATGGTCTACATATGTTCACACCAGCACATTCGTGCACATGGTAGGGGAGCTGATGTTTATGTCCCAAAGCAGTGGCATTTGGTTGCCCCTGGGAATTATTGGGTGATGATTCGCTGCTGCCCTCCTCTGTTGTAGTCATTAACTTGGGTTGCAGAGAGGCTGTGAAATGGTACAAAGCTGCACTGGGAACTTTTTACATCCATTCTACCCAGATACAAAACTTCACAAGATGCAAGGCAGAGGAGAACCAGCCCTTTGTCCTTTTATATTTTTGGAGTGGAATCTACCACACTTTAGTGCTGTGGGGTTTGTTTTTGTTTTTTTAAAAGGCAATGAAATCAGATGCCTTACACCTCTACACTAGTTTCAATAGCCTCCACTGTAGAACAGAGGGAATAATGAAAATCCAGTGGGTAAGGATCTCAGAAAGTGAAAAATCTGGATGGTCTCTCAGCATCTCTCGCTGCCTTGACGCTATGCCTGGGAACATAACGTTCCCTGCTATTGTACATGACAGGTAAAGGAACAGAAGTAACAGTCACATCTGGTATCATTAATACTTTAACAGACTTCCTTTTTCTAAATTAGTATCATTCTGCAGGCAAAGTGACAGCAGCTCACAGAGACTGCAAATCTGCAGAAAACAACAAACTAACGAGCAATTCACTAGTACCGCTGCAGGCAGATCCGACAAGCCCTTCCAAACAGTGAAGCCAGGAGAGCCCATGTCGGGGAGGAGGGATGCTAAAATTCCAGACTGGGATTTCGCTAGGAGTCTTGCAGGTGAATGGTGTCATTGACATCCATTGATTGATGCCAAATCAAACAGGCACATACTACAGGTGACACCTGCTGCACTGATGAATGTACCAGCTGCACTGGTAACATCTCATCAGCATCATTAGAACTGCGAGTGGGACACAATCAACAGGAAAACAGCAGGAAAGAACCGGGCGACATTCAGAGCAGCGTCTGTACCTACTCAGTTTGCAAGCTGATTACATTTAAGTCTAATCATGCTTGGTGCTGAACACTTCCAACATCTAGGGTACGTCTGGACTGCAGGCTTCTTTTGAAAGAAGCTTTTTCTGGAAGAGATCTTCTGGAAAAATGTCTTCTGAAGGACAGCATCCATACTGCCAAAGCGCATCGAAAAAGCAATCTGCTTTTTCGAAAGAACATCCACACTCATTGGACGCTCTCTTGCATATAAGATGTGACTACTATGGGCGGAATGGCCACCAGAGCACCTGTGGTTTTTCCTGGACACCTCTTCTTTTGAAGAAACTCCCTCTTCTGCATCCACACATGACTTTTTCCGAAATAGCTCTTTCAGAAAAAGGCTTCTTCCTTGCAGAATGAGCTTTACCAATGTTGGAAAACTCCCTGCGTTCTTTCTATTTTCTTTCGAAAGAACGTGATTGCAGTGTGGACGTAGGTGAAGTTTTTCAGAACGGCTGTTTTTTGAAAAAACAAACAAACAAAAAAACACAACCTGTAGTCTAGGACGCACTCCTATTCACGTCATTATGAACAGCTGAAGCTCACCAATGTATAGGTTTATGTCCTGCGATAATACTAGGATGAAATTCCAATCTAACCCATCTGGGGTTATCCGGTACCAAATGACTAAGAACATTCACTCACACCATGTAGGGTCAATTCACAAACACCCACCCCAGGTTCTACTGGAGGCATGCATGTGTGCCTATGTATATGCAAGCATGAGAGAAAGAATTTAAGATGTGCCTTGACTCTCCGTCCTCCCATGCAGAAATCCTACATGCTATCTTCTAGTAATAGCTGCATGAGCATCTTTTCTCTTGTCTTTTCTCTAGCTCAGGGGTGGGGAACCTTTTTTGGGTCAGGAGCCTTTTTTTGGATCCACAGAGAAATCAGTCGGGGGCCACACACAAGTCAGAAGCAAAGAAAAACAAAAACAAACAAAAAACCCACCCTTACTGAGGGTGTCTAAGCAAAAGGGTTTTTTTTGAAAAAAAATTGCCTTTTTTTGAAAAAACTTCCCCTGCATCTTGACTGCTGCCACGTTCTTTCAAAAGTAAATCGAAAGAACACGGCAGTTTTTTCGACCATGGAAAACCTCGTTTTGAAAAAAGGCGCTATGTAATGCAAACTGTGCTTTTTCGAAAGAGCATTCAGTCTGCCTGTGTGCTCTCCCCACATTCTTCTCACGCACCAAAGCTTAGGGAGACCCAGGCTAGTAGATTTTGTGTGTTCCAGCCCCATGGGGGAATGGCAGGAGAGCTGGAGTGCCAGTGCAGGGTTCCCAATGCTTGGGGGAGCCCTGAGCCTCGGGAGCCAGATCCAGACAAGCCGGGGGCCGCATCCGGCCCCCAGACGTGACCTTCCCCACCCCGCTCTAGCCCTTCAGGTGAGGAATATAGTACAACTGCCCCTGGATCATACTAATCCAGTCTTTGCAGACAATCCAATCTTAAAGATGTAAGATACCCAGATGTGTGTGCCCAGCCATAGGTACAGAATGAATAAATTAACATGTTTTTATAATGTTTTAGAATAGACCATGACAGTCTGGAAAAGAATTCCAGTTTTGTAACCTCAAGCCCATCAGGGTTCGTCTCTTTTAAATCTTTTGAAAATTAAACCTGGCTTCTCCCCAGAATAACCGAACATGGCATTGCTGAAACAAGCTAGACTTACTGTATAGCTTCTTAGTGATGAATACATGAAAAATATAATATTGTGAGAAGAAGAAGCAGAGTATTTTAAGTATCTGTGCTCAGAAAAACACAGTAGGGCACTCGCTTTGGCCCTAGAATGTTATTTGTTTTGTGTCCACAAGGCAGTCGCTCACAAAACCAACCATTTCTACAACACGCTAAATGCTATCATTATTCCTGTTTGGCAGTTTCACTGGCATGTCTTTTTTCTAGGCAACCCTCGGTATAAAATCAGGTTCGGGGTTGTTGACAACCTCTCTCCAGGTGCCGGTTGCCCAAGCTGCTCCCGCAAGTTCTGAGATAAAGCAGGGCTCAACTCTTGGGGACAGTTACATCCATGCAGCTTCTTGAAGTCGCCACTATACGTTCCTCCCATGCCAGGTGAACTACCTGGAACTTTTTCCACAATTTCATTCTCTGGGTTGGCATCTCCATACACTAAAGGAGGGAGCCAGCAGATGTTGTTCAAAACTCTTGCTGAAGGATGTACATAGGCAAATCCCATGAACAAATTATGCAATCGTGTATTTTTTTCAAGCCATATTTTTGAACTTCCCCAGTGCTGCAGCTTGCCCTCTCTGTCTGGTGACAAGTGCAGTACTACAATGCAAACAATGCAATCGCTTGAGAGGTTTGTTCTGCATTGTGCGTTTGTTCAAGCGCTTCAACTACCTTCTTTCGTTAATTGTTTCCTATACTCCATTGACATGTAAATAAAGCAATGCACTGACCTCCACATCTTCAGAAGTCTTTGTGGGAAGGTAGACTGAATGGTAAAATCACCCCTAGTGTGTGTGTTTCTTTTATGCTGAGAAAGAAATCTCAGGCTGAGATTCTAAGCTCTCTCACTTATAAGCAGAGTGAGACTTGTTTATGAAAAACCCTTCATGGACTTGCCCCAGGCTTCCTCACAGAAAACACGCCACTCTCATCTGCACTTATCCAGCTCTGCCCTCTTCTCCTGCCCCTTTGCACGTGCTCATCTCTCTTGGTGAAAGAGAAGTCTCCTTGGCCATCTGGAAAAGGCTTCCTACGTTTCTCTCCCTCACTACCTCCTTCAAAACCCATCTGTAAAGGTATTTGTTTTCTTTCATGCCGAAAACTCCCCTCCCCCTTTCTCTTCCTCTCTGGCTTAACAGCGGGATCTTATGAGGTGAAGTTGGGCCTTAGCTCTCAGTGATGGCAACAGGGAGTGAGGGGGCTCAGAACCTTGCATGAGGTGCTTAGTTCCTCGGAGAGTCATAGAATCATAGAATCATAGGACTGGAAGGGACCTCGAGAGGTCATCGAGTCCAGCCCCCCGCCCTCAAGGCAGGACCACGCTCCGTCTACACCATCCCTGACAGATGTCTATCTAACCTGTTCTTAAATATCTCCAGAGAGGGAGATTCCACCACCTCCCTTGGCAATTTATTCCAATATTTGACCACCCTGACAGTTAGGAATTTTTTCCTAATGTCCAATCTAAACCTCCCCTGCTGCACTTTAAGCCCATTACTCCTTGTCCTGTCCTCAGAAACCAAGAGGAACAAATTTTCTCCTTCCTCCTTGTGACACCCTTTTAGATATTTGAAAACCGCTATCATGTCCCCCCTTAATCTTCTTTTTCCCCCTCTGATTCCTCGACCTTGTAGCTGGATTTGTCCATTTGCAAAGGGATACCATGTGTTTGCAAGATGCTTTACAAACTAAATCAGGAGTTATTTCGTCTCCCCCAGTCACCTCCATTTTAGGGTTGGTTTTGGGGGAGTTTTAAATAATAAGGCGATAGCCAGACTGTGCAGCATCTCTAAGGGGACCCAATGTCCTGATTCTACAGAGACTGTTCTAATATTTGGGACTTTTTCTTACTATTCCCCCCCAACCCTTGCTCTCTGGTCAGCCCCACCATCTCAGATGACATGGAGGCTGTTAGGATTGGAAAGGGAAGATACTTGGCAGATGACGCCAAGTTGGTGATGAGTGCAATTAGAATCATCTGCCCATGTCTTGGCTGAAGCAGGGCAGATTTGGCCATTATCCACACAACATCACAACCACAGCCTTAGCCAGACAAAGAGCCTGTGAGCAAAGGTCCCCAATGGTATGGAACTCTGCAGTTGGCTATTAGAATTTCATAGCAACCAGGCTTCCAAACTTTCCAGTGGAGAGCTAAAGATAGCCAGTCGACTTGCTGGTGTACTGCAAGGAATGTCCCACTGTCTATTCAGGACTAGCAAGGTAAAGGGTCTGCAAGTTCTGATATTTAATTAATTACTGAAGCAATAACGCTATTCCTCAATAATTCCAGATTTTTGTGATGGGATCCAATTTGTGATATCCATGTTTTGGAAGGTAGAATACCATGAGTCAGGAATCTCATCTACAATTCTTTCCAAGTTGCCTAAGAGATTTAGGATGGGAACTTGAAAAGCACATTGGATTTCCATTGACTTTCAATGGGACTTGTGTTCCTAAGTCAGTTATATACTTTTGAAAGTGACACCTGTGCATGCCCAATTAAAGTTAAATAGGAACAGGGCGTCTCTGAAGCTCTGAAAAGTTCAGCTCTAGGTGTTTATAAGATCACCCCTCACTGTGGGAGCTGGGAATTTTCTAGGAAAAAAAATTACAGAACCATATGTTTCTCTCAGCCCAGCCAGAGGGAGCACTCTTATAGTTGGGCTTTTATTTTAAAGTATGCAAATAAATGCATGCAAGGGGAAGATGTTGATGGTGTGTTTGAAAGGGTTCCTGTGTGAGGGCTGATGGGTTTTGCAGTTAGTGCTGAAACTAGTGATCATTCTTATTCCTGAATTTCTCATGGGCTTAGCCATTTGACCTCTGACAAGTAACACATTGGACCAGGACCAACAATGCCTTTCAAACAGCCCACCCAGCAGCAACTAATCTGGGCTCAATTTAGAGTGATGACATTAAGCTATCGATCGTCATCTCTCGTTAAGCAGGCCTGAGCCGTTTGGCTGCATCCCTTGGATGGAATTCTATACACAGAGCAGCCTACATTGATGGGAATGTGTGGATTTCTGGTTGGTGTGGGTGCTACAGAGGCTGCAGCATTCACACTCACCGAAGTCTTCACAGACACCCCACAAGAAGCGTGATGTTCTGCGGAAGGTCCAGCCTCTCCCCACACATCGAAACCATGAGCTAACAGCCCAGGCCCCAACAGGGTCAAAACAGCATGGTAAGGCTGAAGACTGCACTTCCAGGTTGCAGCCTCTTTGATCAGGTTACCATGGCATGTGCTGGCATTATGGGCCTGCATGATGTATGTTTGCTGTCAGTGCTGAAATAACAGTAAATGCGTCTAAGTAGGCCCCACCTGCTGAGCAATATGGTCTCAATACCTCAGGCAGAACTGAGCGCTGTTCAGCAAGAAACACTTCCTCCCACCCAGCAAAGGGCAGAGCAGCGAAATGCACACGCACGTGGATGGACACGCACACAGAGGGAGGAGAGGAAAAATCAGGGGACGTGCATGTCAGGCTTCATTTCTCTGAGACAAGAAAACATCTCATATGTATTAAAAAAATAATAAAAAAAAGCAACACAAGCACAGCCTGCTAATCGCATAGATCATTACCACAACTGGCTGAGAAGATGGCTTGTTGACGATTGATTCATGGGTTCCTATTGCAAGCCAAAAAGATAGAAGAGGGAAATGAAGACTAATTCTTTTAACGTACATCACTGATGGATATTACAGTTTAAGCTGAGGCATTGGAGGCTGCTACCTGGTGTCTACTGATGTGGCACAAATTAACCCAGCACCACTCGTCCCCCATTAGAAATGAACAATTTGATGGCTCCATTCAAGTAAGGGGCAAACATGATTAGTAAGTGGGCCGCATGCGTGGCCCTCCATCAAATCAGCAAGCTGCATGTGCTCCCGCCTCTCTCCCCCACACACAGTCTCTGGCAATGTCCAACTGGATCACAGCACTGGGGTTCATTTAGTCCAATATGACTACAGTCTTCCTGGGAAGATGCAATAGGAAAAATTACTACTTAACTCTCGGCAGTTAAAGGCTAGCTTATGCACTGAACCATCAGCTTTTATATCCCTTCCAAAAATAAACAATAAAGCTGCATCTACACTGGCAAGATTTTGCACAAAATCTTGCCACCTGTCTACACTGGCCGCGAGTATTTGTGCAAGAACACTGATGTTCTACTGTATGAAATCAGTGCTTCTTGCGCAAATACTCTGACGTTCCGCTCAGGGATACGTCCTCTTGCGCAAGTGTTCTTGTGCAAGAGGCCAGTGTAGACAGGTAACATCAATTTCTTGCGCAAGAAAGCCCGATGGCTAAAATGGCCATCGAAGCTTTCTTGCGCAAGAGAGCACTGGCAGGGATGCTTTTGCGCAAAGGCACATGCCAGTATAGACGCTCTCTTGCACAAATATTTTTAACAGAAAAACTTTTCCGTTAAAAGTATTTGTGCAAAATCATGCCAGTGTAGACGCAGCCTATTAGTTCTTAATCCTTTAAATTGTGTTAGTAGCAAGATCCTTCAAACAGCTTGGGACTCTGTTGTCCTAGGTACTTTACAAACACACAACATTCAAGTGTGTGTATATAAGTAGGTTCTTTTTAATGCAACTGTTGATAGTCTCACTACAGGTCGAACCTCTCTAGTCCAGCAACATCTGTGGTCCGGCATGATGTTAGTTAGCTAGATGTCCACTTATCATGGATGTGGCCAAGTTTCCCACGGTCCCGTAAAGTTTGTTTATAGCCTCCAGTCCTGGCTCTCAGGGAGCTGTGCTGTCATTTAGCTGAAATTTACCCATACATGTTTTCCAAGAGCCTAGTTGGAAGTGTTGGTCATGCTGCTAGACAATACAGAGCTTCGGAAGTTTGGCAAATTCTCTGGTTCAGCACCTGCCAGGTCCTGAGGTCGCTGGACTAGAGGTTCCTCCTGTAGCCATACACACTGTTTCTTTTAAAAGTGCCTAATGGACTCAGGTGTCCAGATCCCACTGAAATCCAGAAGAGAGGAGAAACTGACATTTCTGAACACCCAGCCTTAATGAGGACGACATTTCTCATCATTTGTCAGACTGACCACCCATGAGAACAAGGACTTCTACTCATCACCAGCACAAGTGACAACAAGCTTCCCATACTTACTATGGCTTCCAGCTGAAGTGGATGGTCTGGCCGTTGATTGAGTTCATTCAGTCACTTTAATTTTTCCCCCCAGAAATTATCAAAAGGAGTGCAGTCGCAATTAGCTATTGTTATTTAATTTTTAAATGTCTATTTTTGTTGTTGTTTGCCCTAAAATGAAATACACTCATTTCACACTGAATAGCCAATCAAATGCTACTGACTTTTGGATACTGCTGACCTGTGACAAAATCAGAGTATAATGATTCTTGCCAGACCACCTTCTAGACTACAGAGGTTCGTACCATCTTTGTAGAAAGCAAATAAACTTGTGCATGCCGGTCCCAAGTTCCAAACGAACAAAGTTTGGCCCATCTGCTCGGTATTACACGGTTTGACACTTCTCGTGAAAAGGCTAAAGAAAGAAAAACGGTTCTGGTGTTGGCAGGAACCTCTTCATAGTCACAGCTTTCACATTTTAGAGTCTTGCTATAAATTCCCAGCATGGAACTGAAAGTAATTGACAGCACTTCCGACACTCCCACAGCCAAGATGTAGAAGCCACTCCAGCAGTTACACAAGAGACAGCATGGATAAGCTAATTAATTGGGGGACGGGTTTTATTTTTCTCATCCATGTTCGAGCTTCACATTTTTATATTGCACCCAGAGGCTCTCTCAAAGGACTTAAAAAGACAAGTAGAGAATAAAGCAAGGGGTAGAAAAATCTCTTTGGTGAGGGGCCTGATCCTGGGAGAAATTTAACATGCTGTAATTTCCGCTGTAATCTGTGGGAGATGCAGGTGTGCAGAGCTATTCAGTATCAAGTGCAGTTCTCTATTTTGTAAGTGCAACTTGACTGTTTGTCTTTGTGTGCTTCTCTGGAAGAAAAAATATTCATTGCATTTCATATCAAAGTAGTGAGTGGAAAAGGAAGTGGGAAAACATTATCTGGAGAATGTTTCTGCAACATGGATTCTGTCACGAGCCAATGTAACGCAGTGATAGAACATACACAGGAATTACACTTTCCTAGATACTCCTAGCCTCTGTTAAATTTGCTTCCAACTTCGTAATCAGACAATTTTGAAAGCACAGGATAAACAACCTAAGCAACACTGACAATCCAAAATGTTTTTATCTTGTAGGGCAAACAAAATATAAACTTGTTGCTGAGCTTTGCCCATTTCCTAGATTGCTCTATTGTGCTGATAAACACTTGGGTGCAAAAATTAAACAATTAGTGTGTGTCTACACAGCACCCTAAACGCGAAATAAGATGCGCAATTTGCAGAACGCAAATTGCATATCTTATTTTGATTGAATTTTGAAATAATGCTAATTCAAAATTCGATGCATCTACACAGTGCCAAATTTTGAAATAACGCACTATTTCGAGACATCCCTTAACCTTCATGGAACGAGAGTTACTTGGATGCTGAAATAGTGCACCCGTTCTTTCGAAAAATATTTCGAAATAACAGACGGCTTGTGAAGACACAGGGCAGTGTAGATGTACTCTTTGTGTGTACTGAACATTTTCTATGCCCCGAACTGGTAACTCAGTCAGATATGGGTCGATTCTGACCAAAATATTTACTCATTAGCCTGGTAGTTAAGGCGGACACTGGCCTGGGAGAGTCAAGTTCAAGTTAAAATCAGAGTCTGTCTGATTCAGAGTGATCTGGGATGAAAACCTCTGCTCTGAATCAGGCAGAGTAGGGATTTGAACCAAAATCTCTCATCTGACACAGAAACACCCCCCCCACACACACACCCCGCCCCACCCTGCCCATCTCTTTCTCTCTCTCCAGCTTCAGTCTGAACATTCCTTTTTGGTGAAAACATTTGAAAGTTTTTCTTCCAATGTGGAACAAAAATAATTGTCAGAATTTCTAAAGTCGCTGAAAAATGTATAGCCATGCAAAGGTCAGCTCAATTAGTCATGACATTTTGCAAAAGTCCCATAGAATAGTGATTCCTTTTTCTCTTTGGGTTTCAAGAGGCAATTTGGCACACAAAGTATAGAATGCACCTAATATTAGTTTGGGCATGAGGGAAATATTGAATGACAGTGATATCTCATGTCAAACTGTGCATGTGCAAAAATATTTTTTAACATATATTAATACCACCTAGCACTTTTCACCAGTAGACCTTGAACTCTGTCACTAAGAAGGTCAGTATTTTTTGTCCCATTTTTCAGATAGTGTGATGGATAGGCAGAGTGCTGGTCAGAACTCAGTGACTAAAGGGTTAAACTCAGGGAGCTCAGGGTGTTGGCAGGGTACCAGGAGAACCGTGCTGAAATTTGAATTGAGGAAATATACCTGCCTGATCTCTTTGTGTGAATTCTAAGTTAGGGCTGGAGAAAGCAAGATGAAGTAATCAAACTGAATTGCCATGCCTACAAGAAATACTGGGCATGGGAAAGGACTGGGTCTTGAAGTATGAATCAGAATGGATCGTAAGTAGATAGAGAAATGTATGTTCAGTTATGATCAGGGTATTTTTCTTTGATTGGTTGTTCAATTAAGCTTCATTCACTACTCTGAGTTCCCACCTCCCTAATAAGATCAATACTTGGATGGAATGGAATGTACTTGTGGACAATCACTCTAAGGCAGTGGTTCCCAAACTTTTCGGCATCACGCCCCCTTTTTGATTTTTGAGAAACCTTCACATACACACACACACACACACACCCCCAATAGCAGCAAAACTTGTTGAGCTTTAAAAAAAAAGAAAAAGGAACTGACCAGGGCCAAAAATAGCACAACTTGGGAAAGGGGGGTGAGTTGACGGGGGGAGCTGGGTTGTCGGGTTGCCTCGCGCCCGCCCTGGAATTTCTTCATGCTCCCCCAGGGGGGCACGCCCCCCAGTTTGGGAACCCATGCTCTAAGGAGAAAGGAAGGTTACCGTGAAGAGTCACTGGAATCCTTTGAGATGCATGTTGTTTGTCCTTCCATCCACTATACCCGAGAGTCCTCATCTCGAGGATTCCGTAGTTAGAAAGACCCAAATGGCAGCAGCCATGTCTCTCCTCTTTATATACCCTTGGGCTACATCTACACAGGCCCCATAAAACAGAAGAGGCATGCAAAGCAGGTAAGTCAGAATAGGGAAATCCGCGGAGGATTTAAATATCCCCCGCGGATTTAAATAAACATGTCCGACGCTTTTTTTCCGGCTTGGGGAAAAGCCAGAAAAAAGCATCTAGACTGGCGCGATCCTCCGGAATAAAGCCCTTTTCCGGAGGATCTCTTATTCCTACCTGAAAGTAAGAAGAAGAGATCCTCCGGAAAAGGGCTTTATTCCGGAGGATCGCGCCAGTCTAGATGCTTTTTTCCGGCTTTTCCCCAAGCCGGAAAAAAAGCGGTGGACATGTTTATTTAAATCCGCGGGGGATACTTAAATCCCCCACGGATTTCCCTATTCTGACTTACCTGCTTTGCATGCCTCTTCCGTTTTATGGGGCCAGTGTAGACGTAGCCTTGCTGTAAAGCACAGGACCTGAAGAGCTCGTGTACCCTCTATGGGTCTTACTGGTCAAAAGGACTCCAATCTCTAGCACATGAGGCTGGATAGTATTTACGGAGAGCACATCTCAAACACCAGTACTACATATGGTGACTAACTTTTCTTTCCTGTCTCTTCAGTTAAGGCACATGCTCCAGATCTCTGGTCCTCAGGGAGATCTCCAGTAAATGTAAGAAAGTTTAGCCTTCCTTTACATTTGAAAGAGACACAAACAAAGACACGAGCTTTGTATTTTAACTTCACTTTTCATATTTCCTAAAGGAAGAAGCATTGTATAATGTTTCAAGAACAGAACCCATCACTAGGAAACCAGAGTTCTGTTTCTGCTCTAGACTTATGAGACTTAGGGCAAATCTCTTAACTGTTTTCTGCCTCCTTCCCCCGAAATGCAAAGCACTGAAAATACCATTTATTTACCTCATGAGGGTAGTCACAGGTCTAATGATTGCTTTGAGATCCTCTGGCTAAGACATTTTAGAATTGCCAAAGATTGGGGCCATTTAATGTGAAGTGTTTATACTGAAGTGTTGTCTCTGCTATTGCTTTTTGTTAATGCGCCTCCAAGTCTGCAGCTGAGCAAAGATAAAAAGAAGTGGTTAGGAATTGTCACAGTAGATCATAACATTCCTTTTGGATCATAACATTCCTTTTATACTCTGATGTGCAAATTAATCTGAGACAGTGAACTAGCTCTGTCAGAATGAGAGGGACAAATCCAAGCGCTAATGATCCTATGCATTCATTTGCCCTTAGTACACCTGACGTAACACTTTAGGATTCCAAACTTTCTCCTGAGAGTGATTGTCCACAAGTACATTCTATTTGTGGGACTCCCAAGTATTGATCTTATTAAGGAGGTGGGATCTCAGAGTAGTGAATGAAACAACGACTGAAAGACAGACTTGCCAGATGCAGCATCAGATCTAGAGGCTTCTCTTAAGGCATGGCGTTTTCTGAACATGTGGATCAACATCCAAGTAGCTGTCTTACAAATGTCTGATATTGACAAGATTTACAGAGATGCTGGTGGGGCAGCCTGAGCTCTAGTGGAGCTCTACCTTCTCTGGCCACTTCATAGCGTGTTTTTATGCAGTCAGAAATTCAGTTAGTCAGTCTCTGGGATCAAATTGCAGAGTCCTTCATGCTTTCCTCAATGAAGACCAACTTCAAGGCTGTTCTACTTAGGTAGCAGGCCATGAATCCCCTCACATCCAACATATGTAACACTGCCTCTGATTTGGGAGGGGGCGGGGTTGAAAAAAGTAACGGTAAGTATATTTCTTGATAGGGGACGGAATTCTATCACCTTTGAGAAGGAATTTAGGATGTGTCCTCATTGATATTTTATCCAGGTGGAATACTGTACATAGTGGGTCAGCCGTCGACTTTAGATGGATCTGCACTTGTATTTATCCTACCCTTCTGGATGAAGTTTAGCAATCAAAGATGCTTTCATTGACAGGTATAATAGAGAAGAGAAAGCTATATGCTCAGAGTGTGGTTCCAAGAGGGCTGTACGCATCAGGTTCAAGTCACATGAGGAAACTGGTTCTTCTCTAGGCAGAATACTATTAACAAGGCCTTTCAGGAATTGCATCCTTGGAATGACCCTAATACATGCAGAGAGATCCCATTCAGATAACTTCTACCTTCCAAGATAACGGTCATGGACGCATCCCTAAACCGTCCCCTATCAAGAAATAAAAGCATTTACATAATTCAGGCGATCCTTTGGGATGAAATCAAAGAACAATATTAAGCATGAGGGGTTAGTGACTTGGAATATATTCCAGGCAAGGGAGTAATTGTGCTGTCCAATCTATTGATTTGGAGCAGGTGGGCAAGGCGTGGGCAGAGCCTAAACTTTACCTCATCTCACTGGACAGTTGCATCTGAGGCAGAGTCCATCTATGTGAGGGTGCAATAATTTACTGCTGAAACAGATGGATCATGAGTTAACACTCTCAGAGTAAGGGGGCGTCTACACTGCATCATTATTTGAGATAACTACTGTTATTTCGAAAAAACAATGTGAGTGTCTACACAACCATTCCGTTATTTTAAATTAATTTCAAAGGGTATGTCTGCACTACATGGTTCCGTCGACGGTAAACCTCATCCCACGATGCATAACCAGGCAGTCGACAAAGGCTTTTGATGTTGACCGCGAAGCATCCAGACTACCACGCTGTGCTGACAAACAGCTGATCAGCACAATGCGGCAGCCATTTTGATGTAAATGAAGTGTCAATTATGTAAATCGCCGCTTCATTTTGCTATGTTTACAAAGCTCATCTACATGGCTCTGTTGACAGAGCCATGTAGTGTAGACATACCCAAAATAATGGACAGCGTATTCTAAAAACTGTAATCCTCATTCTACGAGGAATAACGCCTCTTTCGAAACAGCTATTTGGAAATAAGGCGTGTGTAGACGCTCCACTGCTGCTATTTTGAAATAGCCCCTCACCAGGGTCATTCTAAGTTATTCCCCCCCCCCCCCCAGTGCCTCCTGGGGCTCTAAATTGAGATAGCACATCCACATTAGGAAAGTCTGCCTCGGACTCATTTTGAGGCTTCCCTGCAGTGTAGACTTGCTATTTTGGAAAAACGATTCCAGAATAGCTTATTTTGAAATAGCCGTACCGTGTAGACATAGCCTAAAGGAGGAACAGGCATGAAATTGTGGCTGGACCTTAGATCCTCCACAGCAAGGCTCCCGGGACAGCACTGCAATATGCTGCTTACTGAGCTGTGTTCTTGTGATGAAATCTAGCCTATTGAATGCCTTGAAAATAAACAACTGGAGCTCTCAGCAGTTGGTAGCATCTCTTCAGGATCAGCTCCTGGTCACATGCTCTATTCAAGACACTTCAGCAAACTATAATCTCCCGAAGAAAGCCAGGGGACACTCCCCCAGGTCTTAATTATCTGATCTGCACTGCCTGTTTCTAACAGTCAAGTCCCCAAATAGATGAGGAGTTCAGTTTTAGGGATCCTGCCTGACAGCACCAACGTAGGCTTCTCCTGAGATGCTGAGAACGCAGGGGAAACAAGGAGGAGCACAGGGTGGAGGAGAGAGGGGGAAGTGCCAGGTTGTGAATGTACAAACAGGTGACTGCTTGGAAGGGGAGAGAAAATCATTAGAGCAAACAGAGGAAAGCAACCCTTGTTAGCCAATCCTCACATCGGAGAGGTTTTATATCCACACATTTTAAGAAACCTAAAGGGAGCTATAAACCCAATTCAGTTTAATTGGGTGCTCTCCTGACAGAATAGTTATTAATACGATTGCATTGTACAAACCTCCATGAAATCCCAAATGCAGTCAGATTCGCTTGCAAAAACATTTAACACCCAGCAAGCAACATGCTACTGGATTCTTGTTTCTCCTCTCCCTTACTTCCTCCTCCCCCTCCCGGTCTCTCTCTCCTTTTATCCGATTCTCAAATCCAAAATGCTCATCTCAAACAGTTCCCATAAATTATTCACATGATATTACAGTGTATGTCAGCAGTCACACAGTGTTTAAAAAACTTAACTACAAGCCAATTAAAATGTAAACTGAGAAAGACGGATGGGGCTGGGTCGCTCTGGTGTGAACTTAGCAGCTCATAACAATACGCAGCACAACTTCCAGACCTGCTAATTTGACAGCTACTTTCATCAGCAGAAGCTTTTTTTTTTAAACATAGTGTTTCTCAGAGGACAAACGGCTCCATATCCAGCAGACTGATTCCCCTGAGTCTCACAATGCTGCACAGGCACTCAAGAGTGTTACTTACTAACAGGTTCAGATTGTTGTGTTTCTCCCTTACCCCCGCCCCCACCTTCTTTTTGAGAGCTCAAGGAACATTTGCCATCTTCTCCTTGAAACATATCACATGAAAATGATTGCAAACACCCGAAAAACCCCCACCCGCTCAGATCGGCCAAATTTTGGTTTCGCTGGAGTCAGACTTGATTAGCACGTGTCAAGTTTAAAAGTAAAACGTTGTGATTGAAGACTTTTAGGATTAACCAGTGAGTGGGTAGAGCAGGACTGGATATCTGCTCAAATCTTGTAGTACTGAACTGCCTGATAAACCAGGGACAGATTAGCTTTCATATTAAATGCTAATTAGACTAATTTTAATCTTCATGGGTTAATTACAAGAACATTACAGGGTCAGATTCTGAATTCAGTTACAGCAGGGTAAATCTGGAATAACTCCACTGAAGTCAATAATGAGTTGATGTAAATGAGAGGAGAATTAGGCTCCATAGTCCACATTAAACCAGTGAAATTCAATCAGTGCAATTTAGGAAACCTTATTAACATACCTGACAAGAGATCTTGAGCCTATTTCTACCTCTGCCACTGACATGCTGCATGCCCCAGGGCAAGTCTCTTCCCTTCTCTGTATCTCAGTTTTCCCCACTGCAAAATGAGGATATTGCTGGATGTATTTCTCTGTAAAACTCCTTGGGATGGTAGAACAAGCAAGTCAGAGAAAGAGTGCTCTGTTTCAAAATAAGTGCTGTGTAGACGCTCCACATTTTGAAATAAGCTACGTAATTGACGTGGCTCAATTTGCCTAGCTTATTTCGAGTTAAGCCCTGCTGTGTTGACGTACCCTTACTGACTCCGCTGACCTGCCTCGCCCCTTTTACACACAGGAGTGTGTGTGTTGACTGGCTGGGAGTGACTGGTACAACAGTATAAGGCATCCCAGGCTGGAGAACAGGTATTCAGAAGTCCAGATTGTATTCTAGGGAACACCACATGCCCATAGAAGAAAATGCCAAAATCCACCCACAAATTCACCAGCTAGAAGTGCTAGTTATATGATAAGCCCTCTCTTTCCTGCAATGGAGCTGACAGCCACTGTAGGCCTGGGGCAAGGAGTGAAGGGACTTCGCTCTGCACCTACAGAAGGAGCAGGACCGAGGGCAGGGAGCCCTTAATGTCACCCAGCAGCCTGGCACTAAACCCCCTCTCCAGTCCTCAAAGACATACGAAGCAGAACCAACCACTGTCACCCCATCGGCCGGTGGCAGGCCTGGGTCTATGTTTATAAATAGTGTAAGTAGAATCCGTTTGGGAGGGCATTACTTTAGGCCTTGATTTAGCAAAACATTTCAGCATGATCTTAAACCCCATTGATTTCTGCACTTTCTTAAATGCTTTGCTGAATAAGGTGAACAAACCTAATCACCGATGCCTTGAGCTCTAATGGCTGACATTTAACAAGGGGCACATTTATTTGTGTGTCCACTCTTGATTAGCCATTTTATTTTATACATTAGTGGAAACTGTATCTTTTCCGTCTTTCCCTGTCCATAATCCCACATGAACTGTTGTTTTCTCCATCACAATCCGGTCTTTTAAAAATCCATCTGGCTACGTTAAAGCATTCTTACTTCTGTCATAGCAGCATGACCTGATAAATACCTTGGGTGCAAGTTTCCCACTTGCAACGGCTCAGTGCAGAAGCAGGCATTATCTTATAATTGATCTTATCTACACGTTAAACACTTTTAGCTTCTTGTAAACTCTCCAATATGGCAATTACCAGATAATAGTGCCCACTTCCTCATGTCTTACTACGTAAGTGGTAAGATCAATAATTAAGAGTACACAGCACCATTAAGCACCGCTGATGCAAGCCTGCTGATGCATGGAATGAGTTAAGGTAATTATACTTCACCTATTCCTTTTGTTTATATCGAGGAGGTGACTTGTAGCAGTATCTCAACTCCCTAGAACACCAGATTAAAATCTTGGTAGTCTGAATTTTGCCTTCATTAGGACTTCTTAATGAGGTAAACAAAAATGCATTCTTACAGGGTGGGGGGTGTTTTTTGAGTGTGACTTAATAATTAAACCCACACACAAGTCTTGCCAGCTGTATATGGTTCTGTGATTTGTATGTTTAGCAATAAGGTTTGTTCCAGCATCCTCCTCCCTCCTTTTTTAGGAAGGGGTCATCTTTTCTCTTCTCCTAGTTTTATCAAGTACATTATGTTGTGTTTTTATAGGAGCAGGTAAAGACCTCCACATTTCCCTCAGTGTTTTTTTTTCTTTGAACGTTTGGTCTATTGGTTATGGTGTATAATAGTTAAACCATATTACCTACAATCCCTTGATTTTAACGTCAAGTGATAGCTAAACTGAGGGGTAAGGTAATATCTTTTATTGGGCCAGCTTCTGTTGGTAAGCAAAACAAGCTTCCGAGCTTACATGGAGCTTTTAATGAGAAGCCGGTCCCATAAAAGATTGTTCCTCACCCGCCTTTTCTCTAATATTCCAGTGCCCACACGGCTACAACAACTCTGCATATCTAAACTGGATGTCAATTTAGTAACTTAATATAAAACAAAACAACAAAAGCCACATTGTTATTTCTTGTTTCTGAAAAGAGATCTGCTTTGAAACAAGCTAACTTCAATGCACAATTTCAATAAAATAGCATACAATTCTTTGCGAACCCACAGCTGTCTGGGAGGAAAGAAAAGATAGCATGTCAGCCATAACATGTATTATTTTTACTTGCAGTAGCAGAAAAATAAAAAACCCTTAAGTATTCCACTCTTCTCTCAATTCCATGCTAAGAGAACTTGATCGTTTCAATAAAAGGGTTATTTACAGAGTGAACAGCTCAGGAATCAACCACTCGACCTGGGTGCAGAGATGTTCAAAGATAAAGGAACTGTGTGTTGTGTTTTCTAAAGAAAAAGGTGGTTCTCTTCTACCTTCCTTATTCAACTGTGGACTTTAACATTCTGAATCACCATCATGCAGAGGAATCGCATGGGGTTTTGCACTGAGGATTGGGAGGTGGGGCTAATGTGTATTTCAACATGGTTATTGAAATGGTGTTAGAAATCACAAGGGAAATTGGGCCTCTTTTATATAGGAACTAATTCCAGACACCCAGGTATGAACACTTTGGACTCAAATCTGAGTCAAAACCAGAAGAACAACTAATGCCTGAGCGCATTGTTCTTAAAGAACTAACCATCCTCCCCCACTATCAAAATCAGAAAGATTTGTGGTTCTGTTCCATTTGCTTTTCTTGTTTTTGTTAGAACTGCCTCACCTGTCTTTAATTATCACCAACATAAACACCAAATACTGTGTTATACATAATAGCTACGTCTACACTGGCATCCTTTTCCGGAAATGCTTACAACGGAACAGTTTTCTGTTATAAGTATTTCCGGAAGAAGCGCGTCTACATTGGCAGGATGCTTTTCTGGAAAAGCACTTTTTCCGGAAAAGCATCTGTGCCAATGTAGATGCGCTTTACCGCAAAAAAGCCTCGATCGTCATTTTCGCGATCGGGGCTTTTTTGCGAAAAAGAAAGCTGTGCTGTCTACACTGGCCCTTTTCCGGAACAGTTTTCCAGAAAAGGACTTTTGCCCAAACGGGAGCAGCATAGTTTTTCCGGAAAAGCACTGATGATTTTACAGTAGATCGTCAGTGCTTTTCCGGAAATTCAAGGGGCCAGTGTAGACAGCTGGCAAGTTATTCCGGAAAAGCGGCTGATTTTCCGGAATAAGTGGCCAGTGTCAACACAGCCAATGAGTCATGCCAGCATTAACACAAACAATGATGTCGTATGGAAGGGATTCAAAGCTCACATATAAATCTGAGTGTGTGTGTGTGTGTGTGTTTTTGTTTTCTGGTCTTCCCAAGAAAGGCTCGGTGGGTTTCTACCACAATTATCTCACACAGTATTTGTATTCCTAAAAGGTTGTTAAAAATCTACTGCAAATCAGAATGGTCTCCTCTCAGAAGCTTAAAAAAAGGGTGTGGGAAGGGGGGGGGGGGGAGATAAAAAGTTCTGTCAAAGTAAAGCATGTGGTTTTGAAGTTCTCTGCTTTCAGCAAGTTCTGTTCTATTTAATAGCTTCCAGAGTCAAGAAGGTCTCAGGTAGACCCGAGTTACCTAACCACATGAGCAATTAGTTCCTCCAGACAGTATGTCTGTTGTAATGTAGTTCACTTAACTTCACATGGTGAATCAGCTCACTTTGATGTATTTTTTTCTTCCCTCCTATTATTTCTTTTCCTTGTCTCTTGGCAGCTGCCTGTCTTGACACCTGACCTCCACTTGCTCCATAGATTGACTATTTCAGGCACTATTAGAGAATTAAAATCTGTACCATTCGCCTGAGAACCTGAGTACTCCCCAGAGTTCACTGCCAAACCCAGGTCTTCAAATGCAAAGCAGAGCACTGCTGCGGCAGCTTCCCTTGGGTAGTCTGTTTGATGGAGGTTTGATTAAGAATCTGGTTGCTCTTTCCAACATTTATCCGAAGACGGATAGGCTCTGGTAGAAGCAGCACAGAGTTTTCATGCAGGTTTATGATTTAAAATAAGGCTCAGAATTTCTCCAAAACTTGACAAAAACTATTCTCCCACCAACAGAAAACTGCAGTTCGGCTACACCTCTGAAATTTTTAATTCAACTTAGAGTCTTTGATTTACTTTGAAGCCAAATGTCTAACACTTGGCCTAATTAGTCCCCGGTTTATGTTTTTAAAGGGTAAAAGCACTGTAGCTAGCTAAACAGAAAATGACATCAAGAATGCACTACCAGATATAGAATGACCATAGATAACTGAACTCTTTGCTTAAGATTTTATCAGTGTGCTCCCAAATAACTAAAGTGCAGATGCTAACTAGTTAAGTGCTTGAGTGACAGTCTATAAACAGTGGAAAGCAAATTAAGTGATATTTTCTATTGTCTCTGAACAAACTAGTTTTTCTAACAGGTACTGCATATTGCTAAAGCATGTATCTTGTTAGTGTGCTTTAATTCAATTAAGCATGCCCTCTTTTCCCCCACCCCAAAGATAAAGTAAAATATTTCACCTCATTCTTTGTTCACTCACATATAACCCTGATATGATCCATTTTTAGGAACACTTACTTATCTACAGGAAAAAAGAGTAATAAATTTGCTAATCCACATTCTTTAAATTGCTTGATATGCAGCCAGAGACAAAGCTGTGAAAATCTAATAAAGGATGCCATTTACCGATGTGCTTTTGGGGACTGAACTTTTCAAGGTCTGATGCATAGAAAACATCACCTGTATTATTAGGGTGGATGGTGCTCATGAATGATATTACTTGTAACTTAGTAGGTGAGTTCTGAACATTTATTTGGCTCAAAAAGTATTGCAGGTTCACACATTTTATATTCATATTGACATGGGTTGCGGTACAGATTAGCCCACCGGGTACAGAGAGGGGCAAACATTGGCTGGTAACGTTTTTTTAACCAGTACAAAGATTAAGGATGTAAGGACAATTCAGAGCCAATGTAAAGTCTGATACGGGGATGGTACTTGGTCCTGCGGTGAGGGCAGGGGACTGGACTTGATGACTTCTCAAGATCCCTTCCAGTTCTATGAGATAGGTATATCTCCATAGAAAAATGTGAGTGTAGGCTAGATGGAGAAGATGCTCCTGAGGATTCCTGAGATCAGTGGACAATCATCAATCTGACTTTAAAACACCCTAAGACTACAAAGGTAGATGGACAAGCAGGACTGAAGCAGGAAAAGGAACAAGGAGGAGGCTGTACAAGGGCGCAAGATTAAATAGCTTCGCTCTCCACCAGGTATTTACACACAACCCTGGGGCAGCGTTCTTTGGCTGGCTCCTCATCCTTCTTCAACCACATAGAGACTATGGATTAATTTTTCAGCCAGTATAAACCAGCATTGCTCTACAAAAGTGAATGACTCTATACTGATTTACACCAGGTAACATAGATGCTAGAACTACGGGTGTGAGATGGGGTTACAGAAGCACCCCCAAGCCTCAAGAGGGTTCCAGTACAAACGTAGATTACTGTGTGGTTCAATGGCTCTCAGCATCCGCAACATACAAATTGCTCCAGCACGTCTGCCAGCTAAGGATCTGGCCCTCAGACTCACCGGCTTACCTGGACATACTGCTTACGTGTATGTAACATACAGTGCACACATGCATGTATGACATGTGCTCTTCCTGTGGTGATCTCTGTTTGTCACACACCTAGCCAGCCTACCCAGCCATTGTTAGTATTCTGCATGGGCTTCGTGTGCCATGCTATTCTGTGAAAGGCCTAGTTTTATTCAGTTCTGGTTTCTCATTCTCTGGCCAAGGCTTGCAGCAGAGGAAGGATACTCTACTCTACTCCTGGTAGAAGGCAGGCATGTTTCTTGACTCTTGCCAGTGACACCTCCTTTTGAGCAGAGGTTCTCAAATTTCATTTTACTGCAACCCCTTTCTGACAACAAAAATTACTACATGACCCCTGGAGAGAGAATCAAAGCACGGACCCTCCCGAGCCTCAATGATTGAGGAGGGGGGGCAAACCCCATGTCCTACCTCAAAGAGAAGAAAGCAATTGGACTTGGACTTCAGCCCCGGAACAGTGAGACGTGCGACCCAGCAAGTCCAAGGCCAGCCCTGGCATGAACCACTTCGGGGTTCCAACCTACCGTTTGAGAACCCCTGGATTAAGGGATAACAAATGCACTCAGAGGAGTATTTGTCTACTCTTTGCAAGCATGGTGGCAAAAACAGATGGTCTCGTGATTTGTGCAACAGGATGATCCTCATGTCTCCCAGCTCCTAGTCTATACATCTCTGCAGTCTTTGCATATGTTACAGCTTGGAACAACACTGTTGAATTATTTATGACTGAATAATTCAACATCTTATGGTGTTGTTACAACACCAATGTGTTGCTGTTTTTTACCCATGGCCATATTATTATAGTTACATGAAGGGCCACATATACCATTACACAATGAAGACTTCTTATAATAAAGTTCTTTTGTTCAGCTCAAAAGGAGGCTCGACAATCACTTTGGTCTATAATTAGCATGCTGCAGTGCTCTAAAATATATACGCACATGCATACATCAGGACTGCTCATCAATTAAACAGAGCCTTAGAATGGATCTGAACTTTCCTGAATTTCACAGTTCAAGTCCCTCTCTACTATAGAGCCAGAATCTGTGCTCACTAGATGTGGAGATCTACTATACATACATATACATAAGTAACAATAAAGCCAGATTCTCAACTAGTATAGATCACAGCATAGGAAATGGCACAGCAGCATGTCTCATTTACATCATCTGAGGATCTGGTCCATTGTATTGTATTGTATACACAAATATAGATATAGGCTATGTCTAGACTACAGGCTTCTTTCAGAAGAAGCTTTTTTTTGGAAGCGATCTTCCGAAAAAACTTCTTCCGAAAGAGAGCATCCACACAACAAAAGCATATCGAAAAAGTAATCTGCTTTTTTGAAAGAGAGCGTCCACACTGAATGGATGCTTTCTCACATGTAAGCTGTGATTGCTAAGGATGGAGTGGCCACCAGGACACCTGTGCTTTTTCCTCTTCCCTCTTCTTCCAAAATAACTCCTTCTTCCCCGTCCATACGTGCCTTTTTGTGAAAGAGCTCTTCCAGGATTACCAATGCTGGGAAACCCCCTCTGTTATTTCAATTTTCTTGCGGAAGAATGCAATTGCATTGTGGACGTTCCTCAAGTTGTGTCAGAAAAATGGCCATTTTTCTGACAAAATTCTGTAGTGTAGACATACCCATAGATAGATATAGATATAGACACATACACAGAGAAATCCTGAAATGGTTTTAATATGCTACGTACATTAATAGAAATCTTTCTGCTCATTTTCCTTATTCATTGAGATTGTTTTTGATTTTGGTCTTTTATCCCTGTCTGTCTTTTGCATGGTTACAGATTTCTATGGCAGAGGTTTTACAGGCCTCAATACTAATGTGTTACAATTTGCATCCTAATGGGGGGAAAAATGCTACAAATAATGAATATGTCACAAAATATATTTCACAGAAGACCCCAGCTGATGTGTAATATTTAAAACGAAGCCTTCCATTCTCAGTCCCAGAGATGATGTTAAGTTAAATGAATGAAACATTGTGAGCTTTCTCTGAAGTGTAGTGGTCAAATTTCCATCTTGTATGCATACACAATGAATTTATGACAGTCACGAGAGGTTTCTGTTGACCCTAAAATATAGTATTTGCTTCTTCAGCACCTGCAACTAAAAATAAGTGAAGACCAATATTTTCTTTGATGTGCTTGTTTATTTTTAAGACCTATGCAGATTGTTCCTGAAGGCCATTTTTCCTATCTGACCACACGTTCTTGTTTCTACCACAACCTTCCATTTGGGACTCAAGCAATGCATTTGTGTCCCCCCTGGAACCAAGATGGATATAGGGTAAATTGCCTTCGGAAACGGTCAGCTGCAGAATGCTCCACTGCCACCACAAGGGAGAGAAATGCAGCAGACAGGGGAGTTATCTTCCCTTAGGATGAATTTCTGGTTCCCTCATTAATTCTGGCTAGCAGCCTCCTCCACCGTACAACCTGGAAAGTGTCATTCAGTATGAGCAAGAGTATCGGAATCTGATTCTTGATCTGAGAAGGCCAAAGAGAGGACTCAAAAGGGAAATACGGGAAGATTTCCACTAGGATGACCATTAGTCCCTTGAATAACATTTCAGCTCAGCCGCTTCCAACCATATGCAGTGGGATAACGTATGACATTAACCTCACCGCTCCCTGCCACACATTGTTTCAGTTACTCTAACATGACTTTTTCTTCACATTCTCCAGCCTGATATAAAGCTCACGTGCAGTCAACGGCAATATTTCTATTGACACCAATGGGCTCTGGATCAGGCTCTCAGGGGGGAGCTGGTGACCAGGTTGCTGAGGAAATGCTGTGTCAAGTAGCAGGAAATGACCTGACACCGGCACATGGCTCTTTAGGGAGAAGCAACATACAGCAACCGTGGTGGTGGAAAAAGGATTTTTCCCCCCTAAACCAAAACACTTTCCAAGAGGAACAAACTGCAGAAACATTTAACAACAAACAGCGAGCTCCAGTCTTTAATTTATATCACGGTGTGTGTGCACAAAAACCAACACAAGCCAGACCTCTGTAGAGGGAACCAGATCATTCTGACATGAAATCAGAATGGAATTCAAAGGTCACTATGGTACCTTAATCCTTAGAAAATGGAGGACGGAGGGTGAGTATTCTCATCAGTGATCCCATCCCTCCCATGTAGCTGGCCAATCCTTTAACAAACCTCCCACAACTCAAACTAGCCCAGGGCCAAGATGCAAAACCCTCCAATGTACCTAACCTCCAGCTTGGTCCTATTAGGCACTGATGGCACCTCAGAGCCTTGCAAGGGGGCACTTAGCACTTCACATAAGTATTTGGACTGGGGTGGTGAAACTTAGGCCCAGGGACCGGATGCGGCTTCCCGGCTTGCTTGGATGCAGCCTCTGAGGCTCTGGGTTCCTCTCAGCACCGGGGAGTCTGGGCCCTACTGAGGGACTGGAGCACCCAAAATCTACTAGCTTGGGCTCCACTAGGCTCTGGTGTGCAAGGGGAACATGGGGAGTATCTGTCTCCTTCTTAATTGGGGGCCACGTCAGTGAGGGTTTGGGGTTTGTTTGGTTTTTTTGGCTTCTCCCTTGTGTGTGGCCTCCGATTGATTTTTCTGTGAGGTAGGGGCCCCGATCCAAAAAATGTTTCCCACCCCTGATTTAGAGCTAATCTTCAAACATCCACATGACAGAATTCTCCTGTTCCACATAAGTGTCTGGTTCCTCACCCTAACTTGGCAAAACTTCCTAGCCATTAATCCCACACCATGACATATATCCCCAAACAAATGGGAGGACTGAGTGTTTTCCTTCCAATTATTTGTTGCTCATATTTATTACACTTTTGGGCAAATTCTAAGGAACCTTCAATGTGTCTTTTTGTGGGGGTCAGTTGAAAACTACCTCTAAGATATTGATGACGTTCAGCCAAAAATGTGTATATGTTTCCAGTTGGGCCACAAAAATGTGCAAGACAAGAAAACTCCAGGAGCGTTACCCACGTCCATTAATCTTTCTATTGGCTAAACAAACTCTTCCCTTTTGCAGTATTTAGCAAGCAGAGTAATTTCCAGTGTGGTACAAAAAACAGTATGGTCCTTTATAAAGAAAAAGAGAGGTGGGGGGAAGAAAAAAAACTCTCTATACACAGCAGAAGCTTTTATGCCATATATAACTAAGCACACACTGTAGTCTTAGTAAGCCACATTTAAACGTTTGGGCTGTAATGCCGTAACTCACTCACAATGCTGACCAGTCTACAAGCACTGCAAGGAAACCTGGCAAGAAATTCCTATAACAACAAACCAGGCTTGCAATAAAAGCCATCTGCAGAAGTGCCAATTATCCTTCTCCTCAAACGATTATGTTCCTTCTACTTTTGCTGACAAGCAAGTTATGCCACATTTTAATAGGCTATAAAATGTATTATTAAATAATTAGTAGCTAAGAAACAGAAATTAGAGGGCACTTCCTTTCACATACATCCCCCCTAGTACTTCAAACTATTGATTTAAGGCAACTTGATCCTCTAAAGAGAACAAAATGGAACCTGATACAGCAGTTTACTGTGACACAATTACAAGGCTAATGATTGTTCGTAGAGAAATGAGCAGGGAGAAATTCCAGAAAATTCCAACCAGCTCTGTTTTGTCTGATCTGTGTCTAAATCCCCCAAAGACCTAAAATTTCTTCAAATCTGTTCCTTGTTCTGAGCCCATTAATTACAGTGTTAAAGGTAAAGAAGTATTGATGTCTTTCCCCGACTCCCTCCATTCACCCCCAGGTAATGTCTGATACTTGTTCAGCCTTAAAAAGGTATGGTTGCACTAACTGAAAAAAGCCCCACTAAGACCAATTAAGGCCTTTACTAAGAGGCTGAAAAGAAGACAAATGGAGCCAGAAAGCCCGATTACAAGGAACCTTTGTACAGATGTAAAGCAATTAGATTGGTCTCAAGGGCTAGCCAACGTGGTACCTATAAGTAAAGGATTTTACAGCTTGTCTAAACTTGGAACAATTCTCTCTCTTTCTTCCTTTCTTTGTAGTTGAATATAAAGTGAATCCTATATTAGTGTCATATATCAGCTGATAGCTCGATATTGGTTTCCCTGAACATGTTAAAACTAAATGCCAGTCTCAAGATCCCCAGTGGCTGGCAATAGCATTATATGGTCTGTTCTAACTTACAAGGGAAAGAGATATGCCTGATGTTGAAACCATGATAAAAAACAGCCCGATTTCCATCAAGCTTCTCTTAACTGCCTAATGGTAATCCCTGCAATGTCTCAAATATCCTACATTGTGTCCCACACACTGGCACAGAGAGAAATATTAACTTCTGTCCAGCATCACTAATAATAAATGTAACACAATAATAATATTTTGAATTCTACGAGGTCACAACGAGACACTGTGGCTCAGTCAGGAATATCAACCATGTCTCCTGGCTCTTGGTCTTGGTCTTTTTACATAGGATTAGCCTTTAAGATAATTGATGCATGTGAAACAGAACTACCAGGGGAGGAGCAAGGGGTAAGAAAAGGGGATGAGACAGTCAAAGTAAGAACAAAAGGAAAGTCACACGTGTTCATCTTCATGGCATTGTTTTAACAATCTGGAGAAAGGCCAGATTTAATTCACTCATCAAACTATTGTTGAATTTGTTCTTATTTACTTCTCCTGACTCCATGGTGTTCCGTGATGAAATAACTTTATGAGGAAATGACCATTGGGGGAACGTTCCCACCATCTTTACATCAGAGGTATTCTGGACCAGATTTTCTGAAGAGCTGCGGGCCTTATTTTCAGGCACTCAGCACCCTTAATTGGGGACAGAATTTCAAAGCGGTAAGTTATCATTTAAAGGACCTAACAAAAGGACAGATTGTTCTCAAGAGCTCTGTGTCCAGCAGCTCCCCTCTCGTTGTAGCACCTATTGGCAGGTTATCAAAATATCTCACCACCCAGTCTGCTGAATGCTTTTGAAAAGCTTACAGTGTGAAGATGGGAGCTGAGGCCTTCTAAAAATCTGGTATCCTGTTGGAGGTGCTAAACCCCTCTGAAAATTCAGACCTAAATAGATCAATAGAACGCTGATTTAACGTACCAGCTCTTTGCTGCCTGATAGTGTGAAATGTGTTTCAGTTGTAAGCCAAAAAAGTCTGGTTAGACTACAATGAACTACCACAAAACCATAGCACAATCTGTCCCTAACAGTCTGTGTGGTGGATAAACTCAGGGCTAGCTGGGGTGGGCCAAGCCATATTTACCGGTCAGTCATGCAGTCATTTGGGGATACTTTCAACAGGGGAAGGCAAAAGGGGCAACTGCCTTGGGGCCTGGCATTTCCAAAGGACTTGGTGCTCCTGGCTGCCACTGCTATTACTGCCCGAAGACGTGGGCCCTTTAAATCGCCGCCAGAGCTCTCCGGGGCTGCCTGGAGAGGCGGGGGCATGGCTGGCTCCCAGCAGCACTGAGGCCACGCCCCTTCCAGGAGTGTGGAGCCAGGGCCCCCCACCTTGCCCAGGGCCTGATGAGGCTGTCAGCTCCCCTGCTTTTCCAGCACATGAGTAGACACTAATATTCATGGTGCTAAACATTCAAACACACGGAACGAGCCATTAAAACAATACAACATACACAGAATGTACATCTTTAATACTAAGGGCAGCCAGGAAGCTTGGCTCTGTGAATTATTTAAGTACACACTATTCATGGGCTGACCTTTGCACTGAAAGAGGAGGGTGAGGCAGCTGAAGTATGAAATCACTGCAAACTATGCAACAGTTAGTTAAAATCATCTGCGCAAGGCCAGTGGGCTATGCTGAAACTTGGTTCTAAGAGCGGAAAAAGCCTTTCAGAGCTGTTATCCTTCAGGCTAACCCGTTGTCTTCAAAAGGCTGCATCTCTAGATCTCAAAAAGTGGAAGCAAACATCATATCAAAGAACATCTGTTTAAAAAAACCAATAGGGCGAAGCATAGTGTCTGTTTCATTACTCTATCAAACCCCTGGACAGCATATTTCTATATATACTGTGTTATCACTATGTCCTTCCAGAGCTACAAAAGGAGACTTTGTCACTGAGTAACAAAGTGTTGCTAAACACCTGTGATATTTGTTGTCTAGAGTTCTTAGCAATAATGGGTTCTGATACTTTATATAGTCTCTTCCCCTCTCTCCTCCTTCAACACACATAGAAACAGACACACTTTGCCTCAGGTAAAGCTGGGGGCTAAAAGGCTCTAAAGTGATGTACCCATAATCTGGTAATTACATCTCCTCCAATCAAAATGACGTGCGGAGACACCGGATACACATTACTATGTGGTAGTGCAGCAAAGGTGCAGAAAAACATCAAAGTGCTTTTACACTGAGATGTAAATCGGTCCACGTTGTCAGGGTTTTTGCACCAGGCAGGCCTTGTGAAAGACACCCACGCACCTGCTATCATGGTGCTCAAGCTAAAGTATTCCAAACGAAACATATGCCAAACTTTACCCCATCGATACATAAACATGCTCACTTCAGCTAGAGAGCTGATAATTATTCTGCTACTTAGTAACTCTATTAAATCTATTAAGGTAGCACATCAAAGTATGCCGCCTTTAACACTGAATGGGGAAATAATTAAGTTTTAAAGCTAGCCAGTGAAAGATAATGCCAGAGCTGGTTTGCTGCAGCAGTGTTGATAAAGAAAGGGATATACAATTGAACATTAATTAGGTACAAGCAAACATCTTTGCTAATAGCTCATGTTCTCATTCCCAAAATGTCAACAATAGATATTAGTGCCAGATGCTGGTATTACATCTCCCATGACTGCAACCAGTACATGGGAATAGACATGTGTGTTTAGAGAAAATGCCAGTGCTATCAAGGGAAAATCTGACATGATGTCACAAGAGTAGTATGTTTTCCTCATGAGGGATTTGCTAAACAAGCTGTTCTATTATTAATGATGGTTCATGTGTCACGCAAGGAAGTCCTGGGAAGTAAAATGGAGGTGGAAGATAATAATGTACTATAGTGAACCTGTGTAGCAGAGTCAAAATTCACATTGTGACACCTAGGCACAGCTCCCAAAACAGAAAAATGCCCTTTAAATGATCAAGCACCTTTCACCCCAACTGCTTTTAAAATGTTATTAATTATTCCACCACAGCTGCAGAAATTCTATATATAGGGTCATAATTCAAAATAATCTGGGCAAACTGGAGAAATGGCCTGAGGTAAATAGGATGAAGTTTAATAAGGACAAATGCAAAGTGCTCCACTTAGGAAGGAACAATCAGTCTCACACATAGGCTACGTCTACACTGGCCCCTTTTTCGGAAAGGGCATGCTAATTTTGAAAGTGGGAATAGGGAAATCCGTGGGGGATTTAAATATCCCCCGCGGATTTAAATAAACATGTCCGCCGCTTTTTTTCCAGCTTGGGGAAAAGCCAGAAAAAAAGCATCTAGACTGGCCCGATCCCCCGGAATAAAGCCCTATTCCGGAGGATCTCTTATTCCTAGGTCTCAGTTGGAGTGTTGTGTCCAGTTTTGGGCACCACATTTCAAGAAAGATGTGGAGAAATTAGAGAAGACCCAGAGAAGAGCAACAAGAATGATTAAAGGTCTAGGGAACATGAGCTATGAAGGAAGACTGAAAGAATTGGGCTTGTTTAGTTTGGAAAGGAGAAGACTGAGAGGGGATATGATAGCAGTTTTTAAGTATCTAAAAGGGTATCACAAGAAGGAGGGAGAAAAATTGTTCTCCTTAGCCTCTGAGGATAGGACAAGAAGCAACTGGCTTAAACTGCAGCAAGGGAGATTTAGGTTGGACATTAGGAAAAACTCCTGCCTGTCAGGGTGGTTAAACACTGGGATAAATTGCCTAGGGAGGTTGTGGAATCTCCATCTCTGGAGATATTTAAGAGCAGGTTAGACAGACCTCTGTCAGGGATGTTCTACTCTAGATGGTACTGAGTCCTGCCATGAGGGCAGAGGACTGGACTTGATTACCTCTCGAGGTCCCTTCCAGGTCTAGTGTTCTATGATTCTGTGTGGACTAAATCCCGCCAGCAGTACAAAGACAAGACAATTCTGTCCAAACTGGCTTTTTGCCAGTACAGCGAAGTTATCAATAGTCTCAGTTTTGCAAAAAGTGCAAAATGTCGGAAGCTAAAGTTTTAACAGCTCATCCAAAAGGTAGCACTTTCAGCACCACACTGCCCCCTACCACCATGCTGAGCCATTTGTTCAATACCAGCTCTGAGAGAAGAATGCCTCAGATTGAATACCCAGCACCGCTTCCTCTAACACCCACCTCCCTTAGGGGTCTGACTCCTTTCCTAACCTGACCAGGTTTAACTTTAGAGATTTGCTACAGGCATCGCTTGGGGTGGTAAACAGAAAGCTCTTAAAGCTTGTAAATAATGTATCTCTGTAATAGCATTTGAAGTCCACTTTAATCATATTAAATAGGAATTTTCAAATACCACTTATCCTTTAACCACAATTCCAAATGTCTAAATCCTGGCTTTTCTTTTAATCTCATGGGAAAATTGTATTACACTAATACGGTTTACATTTCATTTCCCTTCCTCCGTGTAAAAATCTCACTACATTTTACTCCATTCTCCTCCACATACACCCTTCTCTTTTCCCCATGGTACAGCCCTGAGGCTAGTATCAGAACTTAAGTATTTGTCTCTGCTGAAAATATCTCTTCCTCCACCTCCAGACCATGTAACAGCCTCCTGCTTTCCATCTGAGGTGACCTGTATGGAAAGCTTTATTTAGAAACACCTGTCACCGTAACCTTCTAAGAGGTCAAGTGGGAATAGCCAATTTATTTCAGTATGCATCAGTGTATGAGCACAGAACAGTACCTGTGGCCCATTCAGCTATCTCCCTGTCTGGCAAAGACCATCAGACTAAGACATGAACTGAGAAAACTTGCCCAACTCTAGAGACACATTTTTCAAGGCCTCAAACACCCAATGCACATGATCAGGTTGGTTTACTAATTTCAAATTCTTGTGGCTGTCAGGGGAAGATTGGTAATGTTGTGCGTGTGTTTGTTTCTTGGTTTTGTTTCGACTGCAAATGGTCCGAACCTAGAATTGCCAAGCCCCCAGGCAAGGGGGGACAACTGCATACCCCCAGAAAGAGCGGGACTTTGGGCAGAAGGGACGTGGCTGAGGCAGCCAGCCCTCTGCTCCATACGGAGCACATCGCGCCCTTTCTCCAATGAACCTTAGTGCTTCCCGGGGCTTCAGATGCTGCCATGAGCCCTGGGCCCTTTTGAATCACTGGGCTCTGGGGCAATTGCCCCCTTTGCCTCCCTTTCAATGAGCCTGGCCAGATCCAGAATGTTCACTCTCACTACACCCCAATGAACTTTGGTAGTTTGGAAAAAATGGAATCAGAATCCAGATTAACACCCAACACCTTCCTCCCTCACCTGTTTCTTTAAATGCAATTCAATGTATTTTACTTGTGCTGTGCATCTGTTTCCAAAGGGAAAAGGGAGAGGAACAAAAAAGAAACAGAAAGCCAGAGGACTGCAGGACGGCCGTATATTTGACAGTTTTACTGACGTGCAGATATTTAATGGGGATTTCACTGAAGTCTGAAGGCTGTTTGGAACAAGGTAGTATTTTTAGCTTCCTGAAAAAGGATTTGTTGTACGTTGTGTACCTAAGTTTCTTTTCTGAGCTGCAAGGCACATCACACACGTACACCCTGAGGCCACAAAATGAATGAGAAGCTTTCACTAGCATTTTTTTCCCCTAGTTACCTACCTGCATTCCAATGATGTTTAGAACGGGGGAGGGAAAACCCCTCTGGTTTCAAACTTTCACTGGGTTCAGTGGAAGAAATTCCAGTCACAGCCAAGAGGGTAAAAGTTTTTCACTTCCCACTCCAAAATAAACCACTTTGGCTCATTAGCAGTCAAACAGAATTGCAGACCACAGTGCCCAGGATCTGGCACAAGCAGGTGCCTTTCAAAAAAACCCTTCTCTCGTCTTCATAAGACCGGGGTCAGGTCCTGTATTGTTTTGTTTCTTTATAAGAAACTTTCAACTTCGAACATCTCTGTCTAGGAGTTTAATACACAAATAGATTTGCAAATGATTGTTCACATCATGGGCTCGTCTACACTGGCCCCTTTTCCGGAAGGGGTATGTTAATTTCACCTATCGTAGTAGGGAAATCCGCGGGGGATTTAAATATCCCCCGCGGCATTTAAATAAAAATGTCCGCCGCTTTTTTCCGGCTTTTAAAAAAGCCGGAAAAGAGCGTCTACACTGGCCCCGATCCTCCGGAAAAAGCACCCTTTTCCGGAGGCTCTTATTCCTACTTCAAAAGTAGTGCTTTTTCCGGAGGATCGGGGCCAGTGTAGATGCTCTTTTCCGGCTTTTTTAAAAGCCGGAAAAAAGCGGCGGACATTTTTATTTAAATGCCGCGGGGGATATTTAAATCCCCCGCGGATTTCCCTACTACGATAGGTGAAATTAACATGCCCCTTCCGGAAAAGGGGCCAGTGTAGACGTAGCCCATGTGTAAAAGTTGCCTGATCAGAAGAAACTACACATGGGCGCAAATCACCATAAGAAAGTGATGTTCAGTCTCAAAAAACCTTCATGCCATTTCTCTTAGCATAGGTTCAACAGGTTCAATCCGGTGCATCATACGTATACCCATTATCTTCACCATCCCAAAGAGAGGCTTAGCTAAATGTTCCTACTCACAGCAGGCAAGAGTAATCTGGTAGTCATGCTGCAGGACTGTCAGGGCTTGTCTCCACTACGATGGGAATCGATGCTGCAGAAATCGATGCACCCACCGGCAGTCAATTTATTGCATCAGCTTAAATGCGATAAATCAATCTTTGAGTGCTCTCCTTTCAATGCCAGTACTCCACCAGGATAAGAAGAATAGCCAACGTCAACGGGAGAGCAGTCCCCTCTGACTTTACCGCACACAAGACGCAGTGGTATGTCAACTTCAGCTACACTATTTGCATAGCTGAAGTCACATAGATTAGCTCAACAGGGAGGGTTAGTGTAGACAAGGCCTCAGTTAAAACAGGACTGGATTTCCCTGGATCGTTCATCTTTTGAGTCTACATCTGTGCTATGTGTAATGGTGGTCATTGTGGTTCCCTGAGTGCATAAGCAACTCGTCAAGTAAATGACAACACAAATTCTGTTAATAAAAGCCATGCATAATTGTGTGAATTAGACAGGAATTTTATCCCTACGTGCCTTTTCAAACATTAAATGGAAATAACCATTGAATTCCATTCAGCATAAGTAACAAATTTGTCAAGTACAAGGATGACCAAATACTCCATGAGTTTTCCCATCCTGTAATTTGCACACAGTTTGTTTTCCTCCCTAGAGAATTCAAATTATTAAGAGGTAGGCTGTGGGATTCCTGTAAACAGTATAAATACTTCAGGCCTGAATCACCATTGTCTTCTTCTGCACGTAGTAATTTACATCAGTACAAATCAATACAGCTCTGCAAATCTATAGATCTTCACTTTATATCTGCAAATGTGGATATCCACGGCTCATTTTTGCAGATGCGGATACAAATTTGGTATCTAGACCTCTGCAAATGTGCAGATATCTGCTTTAGAGCAGGTTGATCCACCAGCTGCAACCCTTCCTGAATAAGAATGACTTGGCTACAGTGATTCATGCTCTTGTCACATCCCAATTGGATTATTGCAATGTGATCTATGTGGGGCTGCCTTTGAAGAGTCTTTGGAGGCTTCATCTCATACAGAATGCAGCTGCTTGAGTTTTAACTAATACTCGTTATATGGAGCACATTATGCCGGTGCTCCGGCAGTTGTCCTGTCTTCCGGTATGTTTCCGGGCACAATTCAAGGTCTTGGTTATGACTTATAAAGCCCTAAATGGGTTGGGACCATGGTATTTGAAGGACTGTCTTCTCCCATATGAACCCGCCCAGGGATTGAGGTCAGCTGGGGAGGCTCTCTTCCATGTTCCTCCACTTATGAAGATTAGGTTGATATCTACATGGAGCAGGGCCTTTTTAGCCTTTGCCCCTATGGAATTCTTTCACCGGGACATTCGCCTGGCACTCATGTTGGCACTTTTTCGGCGCCAGTCCAAAGCCACCCTTTTGACCTATGCATTGATTGGTGTTTAGTTGTGTGTCTGTGTCTCTCCTCTTGAGGCATTTTAGCAGGTTTTATGTCCTCCTTTTGGGGTCCTGTATTTTCCATTTATATATGTTTTAAAAAAAATTGTAAGCCACTTCAAATATTTTAAATAGAGAGGCGGGGTAAAAATATTTTAAACAAATAAACAATAATTTGCATCCATAGATGTGGGTGAGGATATCCCCGGATCACTTTTGCAGATGTAGATACCAATTTTATATCCAAGCAGGGCTCTACAAATCAAGTGCAGTTCTGCGTTTCAGAGTGTTACGTCCGTATTGACTGAGCAAGGAGCAAGACAACTGTAAATCTGGCCCCGTCAGTCGAACATTCAAAGCCACGGCACTCAGGAGGGTTAAAAAAGTGGATAAATGAACTTGCCTAGCCACTATTCAGACATTGTTTACATGGAGTGACAACCTAAGCACCATTAACTGATGTGCGTTTTCTTAGTATTGATTCAACTGCAGTTGCTTCAAAACACAAGACATCCAGGGTCTTACCACTTCTGTCAATAAGGCTCCACTATAAAACCAGGAAGTGCACTGTTTCTTTAAGGAATATCTAAGGAGAAAACACACCAAATCCTTCAAATCAATCTGAAAGAGAGGCCAAGGACATTCCTTCCCAAGCATTAGATTTGGTTTCACATGAGATGATTAGACTCATCCATGCTAATTACACTAGAAAGAACTAATTAGAAAAATCTACCATTCAGCTAATGAGGGCTGGGCCTTAACTATCTCAGTGCTTCATTTTTCAGGTTGTAAAATATTACATTACTTCCCCTCCCCCATCCCTCTCTATGCGTATGTTGTCACCATGTTAATTCTAGCAACAGTGTTGATCATTAAATAGCAACTAAAGAAAATATTTTTTAATACCTGCAAGCACCACAATTTATAGACAGCTGTTGATGATTTCCCCGTATCACTATGATAGGCCAAATCCTCTATTGCAGAAAAGAGGTGTAGTCAGAAGAGCTACGTTCCTTTACACCAGTGAGGAATCTGGCCCACTAGATTTGCACGGGTGAAAGCAATAATGCAAAACTAGTAATGAATTCTATGTGCAGCTTCAATGCAGTCTTTTAAACAAATATACTTTTCCCTTCCCTAGGGAATACTACGGGATGAGGGATTTCACATGTGCTATTATTAATGCAGAAGGAGAGTTTATTAAAAAGCAATGATATCACCTGATCAAGACTAACATCCCTGCCAAGGGTTACACAGTATTTAGCACAAGCTGATGGAATGAGCATAATGAAAAGCTAATAAATCAGAGTCCTTCATTATACAATAAACTCATTAAGCTAGTGCTAGAAAAAAGCAAGTCAGCCATGGCACAAAGTTGTTAGAGAGGTAATGTTAAAAGATTTTCTTAGGAAAAAAATAAATTCAAAGTCAGCCTTTGATTTCTGCTGAAGTTACATATTTAGTATCCATTTAGAAGTTTAATGTGGTGCTGCAGCCATTCGGCACAGAAACTATGCTTCTCAAAAGAAGCACAGAAGGTGAGCCATGTTAGTCTGTATCTGCCAAAACAATGAGGAGTCCCGTGGCATCTTAGGGCACATCTACGTTGCAAGGCAAAAGTCGAATTAAGATACGCAACTTCAGCTATGTCAATTGCATAGCTGAAGTCGAAATAACTTAATTAGGCTTTTGACGCAATCTACGCAGCAGGAAGTTGAAGAAAGAAGATTATGGCTTGCTGTGTAGACGTGCGCTATTTTATTTTGAAATAACATCAGTTATTCCAAAATAATGCGGCTGTGTAGATGTACCCTCAGAGACAAACATATTTATTAGGGCATAAGCTTTCGTGGCTAAATGCCACTTCATCAGATGAATTGGAATGGAAGTTACAGAAGCAGGGGTATGTATAAGGAAGAAGTTGGTTGTGTCAACAAAGCTTTTTTTGTTTGTTTTCCCAAAAGAGGATTTTCAGAGAGCCTGGCAGGGAATCCTGAAGGATAGTGTGCGAAATAAGTGAAAACTGAAATGCAAGAACTGTCATTTTGCTAAAACCTTGGAAATCAGATGATTTTTAATATTGGATTTTTAACATGTCCTCTTTCCCCCCATAAATATATTTCCATCAATAATTCCTCTTAGTTCAGATTTTAGGGGAAACGTGGAAGGGAATGGTCTAGGGCCGTGGTCACCAACCGGTCGATCGTGAGGCCTCAACCAGTCAATCGCGAGGTGTTTTGGCCCTCCCACCCCCCCATTTTCCCCTCACCCCCAAGAAGCCCCACTATCTACCTCCAGCGAAGTGTGGGCTTCTGTGGGGTGGACTGAAGGCCTGCCTGCAGCTTCGCGTCACTTCCAGCGGTTCCGGAAGTACCCTGGCTGTTCCCCTCCTACAGCTCTGTGGCATGCCGGGTGCACTGCAGGAGGGGGCGTCGGCCCCAGAGGATGAACGCAGCGGCTTCCTTGCGCTGCAGGAAGGGTGAGTTGAGCAGAGGGGTTTCCCTGCGCTGCGTGAGCAGGGGTCGACCTGGGGTTTGGCCCCGTGGCAGGAGCGTGTGGGGGTTTGGCTGCACCACGGAAGGAGGGTTTGGCTGCACTGCGGGAGGGGGGTTTGGCCCCGGGGCAGACACGTGGAGGAGTGGGGGGTTAGCTGCACCGCGGGGGGGGGGGGGGGTCGGCCCCGGAGGAGGCACACGCCGGCTTCCCTCTGGGGGGGAGGGAGAATCCTGGGAAGAGGCAGGTCCAAGGGACTCTCTGCCCCCACTCTGCCCCTGTTCCGTCTCTCCATTCCCCTCTCTCCACTCCCCTGTTCCCTCTCCCCTGCCCCCACTAGCCCCCTGTTCCCTCTCCACATTCCTCTCTCTCCACTCCCCTGTTCCCTCTCCCCACTCCCCAGCCTCAGAAACCTGTCCCCACTGGCACCCTGTCCCCTGCCGAAGCACCCACTAGCACCCTTCCCCAGTACTGTGTGCCCTGCTCACACCAGCACAGTGGGGGCCACATTAGAGGAGCTTAGGGAGGCAAGGTTGGAGGAGGGTTTTTTTGCATCTCACTTGTGTGGCCCCAACTGACTTTTTTGTGGGTTAGTGACCCCTGACTCAAAACAGGTTTCCTGCCCTTTTCAGAAATAAAGACAATGCAGAAACTTTTTGTGTTTGACATAGTATTTTATTTAAAAATGAAGCCTGGCCAACAAACCCTCCATTGGGGCCAAGCCCCTATCTGGCCACAGCATCATAACACTCCTGCACTCCCCTTTCCCCCAGACCCTACACCTGAGCCTATCATATACTGGAACCCCCTGCCCTGAGCCCCTCACATACCTCAACCCAAATTCCTGAACTCTCACATCCAGAAGTCTGTGGCTTGCTTAGTACCCTAACCCTACATCTGACCCCAACACTGCCCAGCCTGGAGCTCCCTTCCTGAGCCAGTGTCCCCTTATCCACCTCCTCCTGCATCCAGATTTCCTCCCAGAGCTTGCACCTCTCACCCCTTCCCACACCCAAATCCCTCATTCTCACCCCAGAGCCTACACATCCTGTCTCAACCCAGCGAGGGTACAGCTAGATTGCAGGAGTTTTTCAGGATTCCGGAGATATCCCAGAAAAACTCTTCTGCATCCAGGGATATGTTTGTTCTTCCACTTCTTTTTGCATCTACACAGCTCCTTTTTGTGCAAAAGCCTCTTGCGCAAAAACGGCCCCTAATTAATTATGCAAATGAAGTGTGGCAATATGCTAATCCATGCTTCATTTGCATAGGCTTTTGTGCAAGAGAGGTGCAGTACAGATGTAGCCTTACTGTGCTTTTATCATATTCCAGACAGATTTCACAGGTGAGACCAGTATTTCTCAAACTGCAGGCCCTGACCCAAAAGGGAGTTGCAGTGGGGATGACAAGATTATTTGGGGGTGGGGGGCGTGTTACTGCCATACTTACTTCCCTGCCTTGCCTTCAGAGCTGAGTGGCCAGAGAGTGGTGGCTGCTGGCTGGTCACCCAGCTCTGAAGGTACTGCCCTGCCAGCAGCAGCAAAGCAAGGGCAGCAATGCTACATTTTTATATATTTTGGTGATTGAGGAAAGTTTGGTCTTGTCCTTTTCCCATTGCATACAAAAAAAACCCAACTCCATGCAGTGCATCTGTCATGAGCACTTATTCAGTAGTCGATGCGTCATCCCTTGCATTTCTGTTCCTGCAGTCACCTTGCACTGCAGTCGCTGTGTGTCTCATACAATTTAATAGCTGCGTGCATGTGCGTGCTCTTTCCTGCAAGGAACACAATCTGTACTAGCCCATGTACCTACATTTTGGAGAAAAGGTTCAGTCCCCCTGGCCTGTTAGTAATATGCAGTGTCCCATTAGTAAATGACTGTACTGATTACTGGATGCATAATAGGTGATCAGCAGGGATGAGATGTATTGAGACAGGCCTAACATGGGCACGAATAGCATAATTTAGTTCTCTGTCTGGTACTTCTGGTAGTGGTAGACCTGAAAATTTTCTGTTTAATCTGCATGTTAGGGAAAGCCAGTTGGGGTTGGTCCTGCTTTGGACAGGGGGTTGGACTCAATGACTCCTGAGGTCTCTTCTAACCCTAGGATTCTATGATTCTAGATGCATTGGGATGGCTTTTTTGAACAGAGTAGAAGTGGCACATGACAGGAAGAGATACATGGACACTTTATCCAGGTACTTATTGGTCCCTCGTCACCTTTGTGTCTGAGTACACAGCTGGGCTTTTCTTGCTTTGAGAGGAAGAGGATACCGCTGTACCATTTAACCCAAGATATCAGACAGAACATATGGGAAATCTTGTGAAGTGCCCATGTTAGGTAAAGCGAGTTTGGACAGTGTAAAGTCAGCATTATTGCTGTCCTCCACAGGACATTTTGAGGACACCAAGGGGGTAAAGAATTTGTGTGGGGGGGAAATGTTTGCTGAACAGCTCTCAGTAGTAAATTGTTAAAACATGATAATTAGAAGGATCTATTTTGTCTTCAAGTCAATGTTCTGTTTAGCATCAGGGCCATAAAGACTCCCCAGAATTTTTCTGTTTTTAAAACTTGGAATAAGAAGAAAAAAAGCATGCATATTTTGCCAAACAGCCAAAAATAGTCAACCTCCATTATCTGTGATTTCAGCTGTGTCTAAAAATCAAGTGAAACAGAGTGTACCCTTTAATAGTTAATCCTCCAACATGTAATTAGGCATTCACATGACAATCAAAACCATGACTATATTTCATGTTTGCCTTCCCTTTCAAAGCCTCTACTAGAGGGGCACTTACTCTGTCAAATCTGCTATAGTAATCAAAACATTGAAATTACTTCTTTCCACACTAAATATACTGGAACTGGTTGTTTGATTAAATGTAGAGCAGAGAGTGCAATTTGCTAAATTACAAGTATTCTGAACATGTAAATATAGTTTAATTACTGCAATTAAAGAAGATTACTGGAGATTGGCAGATGGGAATGTAATGCTGTTTTAATTAGAGTTTTTAATGCACTGTAACATAAGCATAATATTAACCCTTTATCCTAGAAAGGGGTGACTGGTCTCTGAAAAAAACATTTTTTTTTTAAGAAATGCACTACAGCTAGTATTTCAAAATAAGACATCAAGAAATTCACTGCAAAGAATCAAGACAATTTGAAAGACTTTGGGATGTTATTTGTAGTGCATGCACTGCGGGATACATTCTGGGAATGCTGTAAGAACAAGCCATAAAGATGGCCATTTGTTTGTGCCCTAGATCTGGAAACACATGAAAATATAGCCCATACCGTTTGGCTAGATTGTGTTTCAGAATGAGCACAATCATAGCCACATCACTAGAGATTTAAGACACTTTCATGCAAGTTAAAGTACCTCTGCTCCCAAAGATTTACAAAACATGAAAAGAGAGAATGTTTCAAAATGCATTAGTTCAATTTTGGAGAAAAAAAACCCCTACTGCAAAGAGGAAGGAACAATATTGCCAGAAGCCTGGGTTATTACTACTCAGCCTCCAGAACAGTATTTGTTTCATGAAGTAATATTCCAGAACGTAAAAAGCAATTTTTGTCACCTTGGAAGCTATCACTTGCAACATTTCACCCATTTAAGTCAATAGCCTATTAGAAATTCTAATTGAAAGTTCAATACTCTGCCTGGAATCTCACAATAGAGGTTGCCGGTGGAAAGCCATTTAAAGTCTTAATCTCTTTATCATTTGGTATTTTGAAGCCTAACTTTGTTCTTGTTAGGCAGATCAATGGCATTAATTTACAAAATGGGGGGAAATGTCACCCTTCATCCTTCAAATCTCAGTGCGGCGAAGAGCAGTGTAAGCGAATCCGACCATTGCTCTCCCACATTAGCAGAAAACGGTGCCATGGGAGGCTTGACCTACAAATTTTAATTACTGCATGAAAAATTCAGTTCCAGGAGATGAATAGAGACTTGAGGAAAAGCAGAAGTCCACCACCTTCTGAGTGCCTTTGAAGCTTAACTCTTCGAAGGCTGCATTGCTGAATGAAGCAGCAAGCACCACACCACTGTCAAGAGGTGAGATTTGTAATGATGGCGAGCAAATTGCACAGGCATACAAAGAATTTTGCTTGTCAGGAAGGTATTTTTATCGATGCATGGAAATGTATATGCCATTTTGAGTGTAGCAATGTGGAAACTTATTTAAAAACTGGTATTAATATAGAGCAGGGCTACTCAACATGCGGCCCATTTGTTTGCGGTTCGTGGGTGGGAGCCAAAACCAAAACGTAGTCAATAAAATGGTCTTCTGTTGATATGAGTTTTAGTAGTTAAAATTCCTGGACTGTCATTGCTCATTAAAAGTGATGTCATATGGTTGGAAATCGGGTAAATATTGCATTTTATTAATATCAGCAGAACGGACTTAAATGGGGCCTGCATGTTGAGTAGTCTTGCCTTAATCTTTTTATTCATGCCCGTCAGTGTGAAAGAAACTATTTGCATATATATATATGGATATATATTTGCATGTATATGCAAACACACTTAAGTTGCGGTCCTCGGCATGTACTGTGAGTATCATTGTGGCCCCCGGGGCTTCCAAAGTTGAGTAGCCGTGCTATAGAGTAACTGAGGGTATGTCTACACTACCCCCCTAGTTCGAACTAGGGGGGGTAATGTAGTCATATGGAGTTGCAAATGAAGCCCAGGATTTGAATTTCCAGGGCTTCATTTGCATAAAGCCGGCCAGCGCCATTTTTAAATGCCGGCTAGTTTGGACCCCATGCCGCGCGGCTACACGCGGCACGGACTAGTTAGTTCGGATTAGGCTTCGGACTAGCTGTATGCCTCCACGAGGAAGCCTAATCCGAACTAACTAGTCCGTGCCGCGTGTAGCCGCACGGCTCGGGGTCCGAACTAGCCAGCATTTAAAAATGTCGCCGGCTGGCTTTATGCAAATGAAGCCCGGGAAATTCAAATCCCGGGCTTCATTTGCAACTCCGTATGACTACATTACCCCCCCTAGTTCGAACTAGGGGGGTAGTGTAGACATACCCTGACAAACCAGAGGTGAAATCAATGGGAGTTTTTATTTCTTTATTTCAGTGGGGCTAAACTTTCACCCAGGGCCTGTGTTTCATGTCAAATCAGACGTCAGACCTGCAGATACTGCATAGTATATAGCTTTGCTGAACATTTGATGTTGTAAAGACCAGGTCTTTAACAGGGTTCAAAAAAGAGCTAGATAAATTCATGGAGGTTAGGTCTGTCAATAGCTATTAGCCAGGATGGGTCAGAATGGTGGCCCTAGCCTCTGTTTGTCAGAGGCTGGGAATGGGTGACGGTTGAGGGATCACTTGACGATTCCCTGTTCTGCTCACTCCCAAATACATGGCAGTGGGACCTCCCGGGCAGCCGAAGCCTCCTGAGGTACCCGGCACATGCCAGTCCGAGCCCCATCTCTGAACACTCCTCCCCCTCACTCCTTGCCTTATCTCCCCTCCCCCTCCTTGCCTCTTCCCTCCTCCCCCATTCCAGGTTCTTTTCCCAGTCTCTCCCCTGTTGTATGTCCTGTTTATATAGTCTGAGGCACGGTGTTTGGGGGCCAAGATGGGGATGTGAGTACTTCTATGTCCTGCCTGCCCCCAAACAGCTGGGGAAGCCCATGGCGGCAAAGCCAGTGAAGATGGAGTCGATGGTCCCCAAAGTGGCGACCCTCTGCAGCAATATGGTGTTGATGGCCTTGAATGCATGAGCACGGCCCTGCCTATGGATTTCCCCACGCCGAACTGGTTCCCCACAGAATGGTAGCAGTCCAGCAGGGCACACTTCCACAGGGTAATGGCAACCATGCAGGGGGATAGCAGGTCACAATTAGGTGTCCTGTCACCCGAGGGCAGGGGCGAGCCACTTGCAGAGCTCCAGGAAGGTGGCCTTCTTTATGAGGAAGTTCTTGAGCTACTGCTGGTTGTCCCGTTGATGTGGTCCCACCGGTCAGAACTGGTCTCCATCCGCCAGGAGTGGCATTCTACATTTGCTGCTTCAGGAGTACCAGGGCCTGGGTGAAGTGGTCCCCGGTCCGGGCTGTTCATTGTGGCCCTGAAACAGATCGTGGCAGTGTGGATAAACTGCACCACGAGGTGCAGTATGAGGCCCATGAGCCTGGCACTGCTTTGCAGCGGCTCCAGCTCCATGTAGCCACTGCTGTGCTCCTGCAAGGGCAACCAGAGCACATGGTGTGAGTTTGGTGTCTAGGGAGGAGGCAGGCAGTGGAGAAGCGGCATGTGAGACGCAGCTGTAGAGAGGAGCCCTTTAAGCAGGTGTCTTAGCTTGCCTCAGCAAGCAGCTACAGGAAGTGTCCCCTCTCCTGGTGCCCTCCCCGGAGTGCTTCTGGGGGCTTTAAATACAATGACGGTTCCAATCAGTGTGGACGCGCCATTTTGAAATAATTTTGTGCTATTTTGATGCCACCTTGTAGTGTGGATGTGCTACTTTTCGGGAGTTATTATTTTAAAATAAGCTATATGCCCTTATTGTCTGAACCAGAGATGAAGGGTTGTTAAGGACATCTGTAACAGTACCGAACTATTTGATTTTCCACTACCCTACATTCTACTCAGTATTAACCCTTGTGTAAAGAGTATGGAAAACACACCAAACAGTAGCACTGCACAACTATTTGGCAGTCAGATATAACGACTCCTCAAGGTATAAGTCTCTGTAGCGCTATGTTATTGTACAAGAGTGGGAACTTGGCTACGTCTAGACAGCAGGCTTCTTGTGCAAGAAGCTTTTATCGGAAGAGATCTTCTGCAAAAACTTTTTGCGCAAGAGCACGTCCACACTGCAAAAGCGCATCGCAAAAGTGATGCGCTTTTGCAAAAGAGAGCGTCCAGACTCCATGGATGCTCTCTCGAAAGTAAGCTCTGATTGCTATGCACAGAATGGCCACCAGAGCACCTGTGCTTTTCCCTCTTTCCTCTTTTTGTGCAAAAAAACCTCTTCCCCATCCACACACATCTTTTTGAGAAAAAGCTCTTTCACAAAAAGGTGTTCTTCCTCGTAGAATGAGGAATACCTACGCTGGAGAAAACCCTCTGTTCTTTCAATTTTTTTGCACAAAAATGTGCTTGAGGTGTGGATGCTCCACAAGGGTTTTTTTTTTCGGAAAAAACACAGTTTTTCTGAAAAAAACTCTGTAGTGTAGACATAGCCATTCTTTCTTATTGCTTGCTAAAATTAATTTGTTACTTACTTGATCCTCATAGCTTCTTGGCCAGAAGACATGGCAGCACAGCTTCTTAACACCAGCAGCTGGGATTTCCTGATGACGTGCTAATGCATTAGTGCATACGTTTTTAGACCTGAACTCTCCACTTACACTATTTAGAGTGCTATTGCTCAGGTTCTTACTCATAGACTCATACTCATAGACTTTAAGCTCAGAAGGGACCATTTTGATCATCTAGTATGACCCCCCTGCACAATGCAGGCAACAGAATCTCACCCACCCACTGCTAGAATAATCCTCTCACCTATATCTCAGATATTGAAGTCCTTGAAATGATGGTTCAAAGACCCCAAGATGCAGAGAATCCTCCCGCTAGTGACCCGTGCCCCATGCTACAGAGGAAGGCAAAAAACCTCCAGGACCTCTGCCAATCTGCCCTGGAGGAAAATTCCTTCCCAACCCAATATGGTGGGGTCCAATACATCCAATACAATAACTCCAATACATTTTTTCTTCATTTAAATATTTGTTCTGGGTTGTGGCTGGGGAAGAGGAGTTCAGTAGTCAGGCTGCCCTGGACAGAGAGGACAACCCCAGCCTTTCTCACTGCACCACCTTGGGGCCAGTGAGAAGCACTTGTCCATGGCCACTGCAGTTGCAGCGGACACAGTTGGGGGAGAGATGCATGTCCCCCAGCAGACAGACACACAATAGACAAACTCTCTGAAATATACAGTAGATATTGTTCCCTTTCTCCACTCCTGCCCCCTGTTGGCCCAATGTAGTTAAAGCTGTCCCAATCCCCATCTCTGGCTCCTTGCTGCCCTCCTGTGGTCACTCTACAGTATAATGGTCCCTCTTGCCAGACCCCTCCCTTTCCATGTTATGGGAAACAATAGAATTCCACACACATCCCATTGTCTTGGCACAACCAAACCCTTTCCATATGAAATAGACCATCTTTCCCATACTGAAACAAAATGTTTCAATAGCATAATTTTGAGGTTTAGTATTTTGTATTGTCAAGTAAGATTACAATAGTGTTTTGGGGGCTGGTCTGCTTATTTCCTACAAAATCAAACAACAGAGCAAAACTCAATTTGTCTGAAATTCTTGGCTTGAGCCCATTTCTGGGCACTGTAGATTGTTTCTTCATAACAGCTCCAAAGGATAATTAATCAGACAGGCAAATCAGGAAATTCCATCCTGCATGTTATCTGTCAAGAGTCTTAAGAGTCTTATCGCACAGAATATCACTCAACAACTTCAGTGATTAAAAAAAGTTACACTGCACCTGAATGTATATGCATCAATAAACAATTATTCATAAACATTATGCTTAAGAGATACCACATTACTGTTCTCAACTCAGCTATAGCCACTGATGAAACTCACAAGAAATGTATTAGGGTGCTTTGGGTTGGTTTTTTGTTTGCTTGCTTGTTTGTTTGGTGTTTTTTTTTTTTGGCTCCTTCTTGTTTTTCACGCATTTACATACTTCATATATATTTCTTTCCATTTCAAAGTCAACAACTTTTTGTTGTAAAACAACAGCCCCCTCATTTAAGTGTCTTTCAGATGGATTCTAGTAATAGATTTTTTTTTAAATTACCCCTAGTGAGAGATTCATTTCTAGGTTGTGAAAGTTTCAGACCATGAACAAGAAGCATTATGGGTCAATTATTGTTATCATTCTTCTCTAGAAACTGGTTGGGCCTATCTTTGGTCTGACAGAAGTCATAACATAAACCTGTGGCTCTCAATTGATGGTCCATGGACCACTGGTGATCCTTGGTGACTTTTTCAGTGGACCACAGGAACATTGTCCAAAGTCACATGGCACGAGCAGGCGCCTCTGTTAGGCTGTTTTATGCCGTGTTCACAAGCACGTGGTGCATCATCCATAGTGTCACCTAGGATGCAACTGCATTGTATTACCAGTAACTTCCGTCTGAGGCTCTGAGCGTCAGCATAGCTGTCGCTGTTGTGCTGAGCAGTTGCTTTTTATCGTGTCTCAAAAAGGAGGTGGTCCACGAACATTTTTTGATTGGCCTGGTGGTCCGTGGACTGAAACAAGCTGAGAAGCACTGACATAGACCTTAGATATTTTTGGAACTTGCCCTAGTTCCAGTAATTTGTTGTCAGCCAGGGATGGACTCTTCATCAGTGTACCTGCAAGTGTGGACAAAGAAAGCTGCTATTTGCTCAAGGACACCGATGTTTCCAAGGGAGTTAAGTCCCACTGGTGATTCTGCCTGCTTCAACCTGAGACACTCTGAAGGTCCCAGTTTTCAGAAAGTGCAAAAATTAGATACCTCAAGCTGAGGCTCCAAAAAGTGAGACACCTGAAATCACTACTCACATTGGAAAGGCTTAGCATTCCTTAGCCAGCACTTGGCATTTGTGCCGGGTATGACCATTGATTTCTGGAATGAGAGAAAATTTCCGGGGTAGACAGAGCCTTGGAAATGGATCCACAATCTGGTCTGTGTGGCAAGGGTTAAAACAACCTGAGTAGCTAACCTCCTGCAGCCATCATATAAACCAACCACACATACACAAATTAAGCAAAATAGTCCTTTCAGCTCAGCAGGCACAGGACTAGCCAAACAAAGGAGTCCTAGAAATTCCATGAATACCCCCATTATCCTAAGGATGGAGCACAGAGCTACCCATTTCACGCCCACTGCCACCTGTGATTAGCTTTTTTACAGTTATTACAGAGTACTTTGATGGTGATGATTGTTTAAAGGCCTCAACAAGCATGCTAATGTGACCTGAGGACTTGACTCCTTTTCATTTGGTTGCTCCAGCTATCACACTAATTTACTTTAGGCAAAGGGAACAAGAAAAAAAAATCTGCTCAAAGAAATCACTTAGCATAAAATGGGTTCAGTCTCTTAAAGAGAAAAAGGCACGGATCACATAAGTAAATGAGATATATGATCAAACAAAGCTAACAGACATCCGAGCTTGGATTCTTGCTTGGCACCTCCAGTTTTAAAAGAGTCAATCAAAGAAAATCACAGGAAGCCACACAGAATGGCCATAGACAGTCGAGTTGCATGGAATTTTCCTTTGCTTTACTTGGTGTTTTGCAGTGCAAATGTGACGCAAGAGGTCATCTTGGTAGTAAATATAGTTATTGTTTGCAAACACTGCTTCTAGAATTTAATTATATTGTACCATTGGTGATACAAAATATGTTGCCACCAAGTGAGTAGCAGAAAGGATGTGAAGTGCACAGTAGAAAAGTAAGGTTCCAGTAGAGATAGCCACACACATGTTCAAAACTATTGGGTTTTGTGTGGGTTTTTGTTATTATTATTATTTCTGATGCAGAGATTGTGCTGCGTGATCTGGGGGGGGGGGGAGGTTCTCACAGTTCAAGACCTCCTTCAGGATCATAAAAGTCTAATTTTGTATATAGGGGCTTTCTTCCTGTTCATTACTGTCTTTTTCAAACTCAAGCCAGGAGTATTCAAATATATGCTGAATCTTAGTAACTCTGCAGGCTTCTTCCAACAATCTCTTCTCTCCAGGCCTTTGTTACTTCATCACCTTCAGTTTTCAAATCAGTCTTTGGGGTAAAAAGCAAGTCTATAGCCAAGTCAATGCTATGGGGAAAGGGCAGTTTAAGGTACATAATTTCAGATACACAAAAAATGTAACTGGAGTCAATGTAAGCTTTGGCTCCTTCCTCACAGCAGGAGGCTGACAGGAGAAGTGCTCCCCTTGACTGTCTTTACTCCTCTTGAGGAATAGGAGTTGCGGTGTCGATGGGGAAGCCATCAGCATTTGATTCTTTACTAGACCCACTAAAGCGAATGCCAGAAGATTACCACAACGTCTATCTTCCCTCAAGTGGAGACGTGGCCTCTGAGTAGCATGCCAGCTCCTTTTCCTATGATTTCTCTGTCCAAACTGAAATGAAAATGACAATTCACTATTTAATCTGAGGAATGCTCCAGGCCTACTCCACGTATGAGTCCATCCGCTCTTGCCTCATGCCTTGGCTGGTAGGTTATGTATAGCCCACAGAAAGTAATTGTCTATAGTGCAAGTGCTGACAGAACTCTGCCTCTAAAGGACTACAAACAGCCTTAATATAATATACCAGCTACTTGACAACCAGTTATCTACATCACAAGTTGAGGCTGGTATTGGTGTAAAGCACTCTGTTCATTTCATCGAATCACCTGCAGTTAATTGGGAAAATGTATTATTGCAACTCTGTAAACAGGACATGTTCAATCACATTAAGTAACTATTTTTCTTCAGAAGGGAATACTGTTCACCGAAGTACTAAGCATTTGCTCTTGACATAACAGCTAATGGAATTAAATGTGGCACAAATATTTTAAGTATTTTCTATCTGGAAACTCAGCTTGGCGAGTTACAAGCCCGGCGGCAGAACACAAGTAGCTTTGGCTTTGGAAAAAAGTGATTATATGCCTCCTCTGAGGGGGAACCAATAAAGACTCATTTGTGGTCCTACAGTGCTGTGGAACAGTTCAATTGAGTCTGTTTATCACTAAGGCTTCAGGCTTTTGTTTAAATTTACAATTACCTGGAAAATGAATCTGCAGACATAGCAGTGAATGCGGACTTCAAGCCAATACAAACCCACTCACTCCCCCAAAATAAAAACAACCCACACGATGGCTCATGTTTTTTCCAGTCCCCAACTTTACTCCTTGGAGTAAATGATGCTGGTGATGGAGAGTGTTCATAGTAAGCGGCACAATTAGAAGTATCCACAACTTCTGGAAGACTTTGATTTAGTACATCCCATTCAATCACGTTTACAGACACATCTCCTTTCTCTCCTGTTTTGCAGGCAAGTGAAATGCTAATTGCCCATGCCAGTAAAAGCTCTTTGTAAGAGCAGTTTCAAAGATGGACAATGGTAGCATAGTTCCAATATGGTTTCCTGGTGTATTATATTAAGGCTGGTATTATTTTTGCTGGTGTATTATATTAAGGCTGAAACAAAAAACAGGACTATGTAGCACTTTAAAGACTAACAAGATAGTTTATTAGGAGATAAGCTTTCATGGGCCAGACCCACTTCCTCAGATCAAATAGTGGAAGAAAATTGTCACAACCTTATATACCAAAGGATATATGGATATATGGTTGTGACAATTTTCTTCCACTATTTGATTTGAGGAAGTGGGTCTGGCCCACGAAAGCTCATCACCTAATAAACCATCTTGTTAGTCTTTAAAGTGCTACATAGTCCTGTTTTTTGTTTCAGCTACACCAGACTAACACGGCTACATTTCTATCACTATATCAAGGCTGCTTGTAGTGCTTTAGAGGCAGAGTTCTGTCAGCACTTGCACAATTCCAGTATGTCGTTTTCAGAGGGGTTATGATTATGAAACAGGTGTGTAGTGCACTTCGTTATCAGTAAGCAATGCAGCAAGAAGGCCGAGTTGCAGGAGAGAGATCTTTACTGAGTGTGCTTACATGATTTTTTGGGGGGAAGGGGGAAGCTCTAGAATTTCAGATAACTTGGGTCCTTACCTTGTATTCCCAAGTCGCTGTATTCCCTCCTGAAACATCTCTTTCTCCATTCATCATGCCACACAGCATAGTTAGCAATCCCTTCCCTGACTAGCTAATCCAGGCCATAATTTAGGGAAGCTCTGGTTATTCAGGTGAGTTTTGCCATTGAGTTCAATGGAGCTAGGATTTCACCCTCAGGCTAAGCCAACATGCCAGGGAAAACCACAGGGTCTTATTGTTGTCTAATGGTCTCAAATGAAAGAGAACACTTGCTTTTTTGAGAGCATAGGGGCCATAACTTCTCCAAGCTCAAAAAAGCGGAATTTTTCCCTGGGGGATGCAATGTCTGGTCCTGCCTCAAAATATACGGAACTGCCATTTCAACCCCACTCAGTGAAATCTCCATTTCATTGGAGAATTTTTAAAAGAGCTGTTATGTTACGCCCTAGCCATTTCAAAGCAGAATGGGCAAGTCTGGCAAAGCAATTTCTAAAAGGAGTAACATAAAATATTTAAAGATTTATAGAACAACTGGCCCTCTTATGGGCTCATTTAAGTTTTACAAAACATATCTGGTTAGGCCTTGCTATGTCAGCAGAAAGAGGCTGAGATTTAAATAAATAAAACCTAGTCAAATGCAATAATGGGCAGGAAAAAAATATGATGCTTCAAGTCACTACTGAAAGGAATATTGAGCTATAAGTGATCTCCGTACCAACAGCTATGTTTGTCTATCCAGCTGAAAAGGTGACAGCTTTAATCTTGAGGCTGCATGTTATTTAAATAAGCTGAAATTGTTTTCAGTGATGTGAAGTGCATCCACTAAAGATAATGATCCCATTTTGGATTGGCTATTTATTTATTTATTTATTTATTTATAACAAAGGGAAACAAGTAGATGCATTAAACAGAAACGTAAACCGGGATTTTTTTTTTATGACAATCAGGAAATCACTGAAGTACTTAGTTATATGAAATATAAATATATTCATTAATTCCCACCCTCCCCCCTTATGTTTAGGAGGGAGACTTTATTATAACGATGTTACGAGTAATGCTAGAGGTAAAAAGTCCAGATCCGTAGCTGATATAAATCACTGATACCAGCTCAGAATCTGACCATTGTCTTTGGGAAAAGCGTCTCAATGCAGGAAAACACTTTAAGTGAGAGATTAACTTTAAACTTTATGCGAGTGATTAAGTGCTTTCCTGACAAGGGACAGGCTTAATGGCTTTCCTGAATGACCACTATTGTTAGGATACTATTTCTTCCTTCTTCAGTGTAAGTAAGTATTTATAGAGAGAGCCTCAAAATGAAAGTTTAAGATCCGAGATAGTTTAGATCTTGGAATTATGTGTGTATACATTGGATTTGGCAGCCCTCCAGGATTGTCCTGGAGTCACTAGGAATTTAAAATGAAACTTTAATGAAAGTTTATTTCATGTGAGAAAACCTTCAGTAACAAACAAAATGGGCGACCCTAGTGTACATGCATACATGCATGTATGGGTATGTATGTAAGTATGTACGTACACTAGATTGCATTGGAAAAGAACACAGACACTTCTATCTTTCTACTTTCAAGTTTCCCACAGTTCAAACTTCCTGCTGTAAATCCCAGCATACAGTATGTTGCTAATGTCAACCATGCATGGTATGATGAGAGAGGGGACATGTATTAAGGGTAAGGTACATCGGTACTTTGTTCAAAACTAAGGTATTTTCTAAGGGTATGGCTACCCTACAGAGTTTTTTCGGAAAAACATCAGTTTAAAAAAAAAAGTCACGTCCACAATGCAATCGTGCTCTTTCGAAAAAATTTGAAAGAACAGAGGGGGTTTTCCAACACTGGTAAACTTCTTTCTACGTGGAAGAAGCTTTTTTCTGAAAGAGCTCTTTCGGAACAAAGCGTGTGTGGACAGGGAAGAGGGAATTCTTTTGACGGAAGAGGAAAGAGGAAAAAGCACAGGTGCCCTGGTGGCCACTCCATCCATAGTAATCACAGCTTAAATGCGAGATAGCGTCCATTCAGTGTGGACACTATCTTTTGAAAAAGTACATCGCTTTTTTCTATGTGCTTTGGCAGTGTGGATCTCTCTTTCGGAAAAAGTTTTTTCAGAAGATCTCTTCCGGAAAAGCTTCTTCTGAAAGAAGCCTGCAGTCTAGATGTAACCGAAGGTATACTCAGCAAGTTTCTGCTTTTTAATTCTCTTTTGTGGGTTAGAAAATAAACGGAATAATATTAGCATTATGGCACACAAAGGATCAATGACGATCTATGATGATCAGTATGCATATTCTATGTCACAGGGCCCAGTTCAGTGAGGTACTTTAGGCTGAATCCTACAAGGGTATTCTGTCCCAGATCAAGCAAAGAACTTGAACCAGTGCCTAACTTTAATCTTGTATGTAGTACCCATTGCTTCAATGGAGCATATGCCTAACTGATCAGCTGAATCAGTGTCTTAATGAGTACCCCCAAAAAGTGTGTAGTGTATCTTTAAATATTCTGAACGTGTATTCTATCGGTCTCATTATGAGATCATTTGCCAGATTCTGCTCTCTTCTACCACTCTTAATACAGAATACTTAGTGCAATTACTCTCCATTTACGCCCTGTGACTTAGCCCTTAGACCCTGGGGAAAGGCCGTCAGATGCAACAGCTTTTCAATGTGAGTGAAAAGGAAGCAGTAATATGGCAATTCTAATTAATGATGACCTGGCAGCGTACTGTGTAGCTAGGGTCATGTGGAGGCAGATGGACCCTGTATGGTTCTATTTGGAATGTGCCATTCATGACCTCTTCAATTGCTTCAACCCCTTGAATTTGTGCCTGGATTTTATTATCCTATTTGAGAGTCTGCTCCTCTAGTTACTGTTCTTTGACCTTCCCTCTGCGCCAAGTGACCCTTCTGCATGGTGCACAACATGGAGCTTTGGTCTAGGACTCCTCGTGCGCTCACCCAAAGGAAAGTTCAATATTAGGCGACAAATTGCAGGTAATGGCAACTGTTCTCCTGGCTCATGGCAGAATAGCTGTTTTAACGCTGCTTATACAGCGATCACGGGGTTATGAGAATACAGGTTTGTCTAATGGCACATTCCCCTTCCACATTCATTTACCTTATTATGTCGTGTCTATTTAGTTAAGGAGGTATTGTTGGTAAGAAGAGGGGGAACAAAAAACCCTAGAATGGCCATCTCTTCAATGTTAGCCTGACTGGCAAATGCCAGGATCGACATAGGTTACTAAGGCCTCGTCTGGGCTAGACAGTGAAGTTGACCTATGTTAGGTGGACTTACAGCCACCACAGTAATTACTGTGCTTTTTCACATCCACACTAGCCTCTTTCTGCTGATGGTGCACATCCGAACCTAGAGCACCCCTGCTGACTTCACAGGGGCATTTCGGGGGGCTGACAGCTGGGGCAGCATGGTGCTGAGACACGATGTAAGTATCTACACAGACACTGCAGCGCCCTTACTGCATCGGCCTCTCGTGGAGATTATTAGGCTGGCGTAGTGGGGGACTGACAATGACAGGCATGGGCAGTGGGTTTGCAGAAATTTGGGTGGTGGCCAGATCCAACACCCTTCCCCCACCCAAACTCTCTCCTCCCCACTTGCCTAAGGCTCTGGAGGCAGAGGCAGTTTGAGCAGGGGAGGGGGCAGGCTTTGGGAGGGAGTTTGGGTGCTGGGTACAGGCTCTAAGCTGGAGTAAGGGATGGGGGTGCAGGCTGGGATGTGGGAAGAGGGGGCAGAGGGTGTGGTGCTTACCTCACACCCCGCTCTGGCAGAAGTTCCTAGGTGGGGAGGGCTTGGGGGGTCTCCACACACTGCTGCCCTCAGGCACTGCTGCCTGCAGCTTCCCATTGGCTATAAGGATGCTCGGGGCAGAGCAGTATGCAAAGACTGCTCCCCCCTCCCCCGGGAGCTGCAGGGATGCACGGGCTGGCAGCTGTACAAAGCCAATGGCCAGAAGCTGCTCTAGCCCTGCTGTGCTACCATGCGAATGGCGAGGACCCCAGGCCGTTTTAAATCTTTCAGGGGCGGCAAGCGGGACATGCCGGGAGAGGAGGGGAGCACAGCGGTGGCAGGTCGGGTCAGGGGGGGAGACCTGAACTTTGGTGGAACTGGACTCCAGGCCAGGAATATTCCTGGTTTCCAGACACCTTGGAGCCATAGAATTTGCTGCCCATGATGGCAGGAGCTGCCTTCCACTGAGCGGTATAGATCTAGCCTAATCAATAAGTAGAAACTGTCCTTAAAAAACACACGGCACGCACTTAAAACAGTCATCCTGTGAGAGACTGGCCCACATTACAGCTGCCAATTTAAAGGGACACATTTTCCTTCCCCTAAATACAACAAAAGGCACCTCACGGCAATCAAAGAGACGATAAAGGATGCAAGGAACAACAAGAAACCCGCGATTGTAAAAACTCTGGGAGGGGGAGAGGGATGAAAGAAATGCCCAGTGGCGACCATTTTCAGTATGACCTGAGGAGCTTTCAACTTCAAACCAGTCAGATCAAGAGCTTCCGAGAGGCATCACCTCAGGGATCTGTCATTCACACATCAAGCCCTGTTCAGTTTGCCTTGTCTCTCACAGACATGCTGCCAGCTGCAGAAATATCACAGCCTTCCGGCACAGCGGAGAAAAAAACAAAACACCACAACACCCTCTCCCCACCACCGCAGCCCAGAAAGCAAGGGCAGTGAGAAGCTGTGACCCTACCGTCCACCAAAGGGCAACGTTATGAAGCAGACTGGAGATCTGATACAGACAGAATGGGAACTGGATACCCATCTGCTGTAAAAACCCAGTTCTTGATGGAGCCATCTGATCTGTTCCCTGCCTCTTTGAAATAACAGGAGCCGGGGCTTGTGCAGGGCCTTGATAACCGAACTGGGGGCTTGTCAATGCATCCTGGGAGGACTCCTCATTCTTTCCTCTTCTTTCATGGTCACCAGTTGGCTGCTCGACACTTTGCCGTGTGTTAAGCAGAGGGGTTGCTTGTGTTTCAAAGGATTTAAAAAAAATCAATTAAATCAATATTAACATACTGCTTTTACAGTATGTATTACATGCCAGACATACTGCATGTTATTCACAACGCATGCTTCAGTCTGACAGTCTGGGGAGAAGGGTCGGATGTCAAACAAAGACAAATATTTTTTGTGAGGCACATACGAGCAAGGAGCTGAAGGGGCATGAAGCTGGAGCGGGTGAGAAACAAATTGATTGTCAATCTTGGAAAAGAACTATAGCGTCTCACTGAGTCTGACTGTACAAATAACTTTAATTGATAGTGGAAAAAAGTAGCAATCGGGCTTTCAAGAAGGAGCATAATAATGGGTCAGTGGCTACCTGGGTCCTGTGCACTGCTTCAGAACCTAAACTGCAAAATTATTAACAGATTCTGGAGAAGCTCGTGAGTAGAGCAGTCATTCAAACCGCTCAGAGCCTGAGCTACACACATGGGTATGTCTAGACTACAGGGTTTTGTCAACAAAAGTGGACTTTTGTCAAAAAAAACTATACCTGCGTCTACACTACCACCAAGTTCGGTCGACATAACGTCAACAGAACTTGGCAGTTTTGTCGACGGCGGTAAACCTCATTCTACGAGGAATAATGCCTTTTGTCGACAGTTCTGTCGACAGAAGGCATTATTGCCTCTTCACTGTCCTTTGCGTCTACACTCTCATGTCGACAAAGCGGCTTGCTTTGTCGACAGAACTGGCTGTAGTCTAGATGCTCTTTGTTGACAGAAGCTTTGTCGACAGTATCTGTCGACAAAGCCTCTGTTGACAAAAGCCCGTAGTCTAGACGTACCCTCATGGTCTAAAACAGCTCCTTGGGACAAGGAGAGCTGATGAATTTGTGGCAGATTTCTAGCTCAGGATAGTAGAAGAACTTCTCATTAGAAATGCTAGGAAGCTACATACATGTCTCCTTTTTCATGGCTCCATGACAGACAGCGATGAAAAGCAGGCAGATGTTCTCAGTTTCATGGGTTTACAGAGACCACAGCATTATCATGCAAGTAGACTTGTTAGCAAGAGAGTAACCGACAATGAACTAGCCACATTCAGTGGGGCGACAGCCTCGCTTCGCCCTTGGGTGAGGTGGGGGGAGGCTCCAGGCTTCTGGAAGGGGTAGGGTTTTGGGCAGAAGGGGCAACCATGGGGGCAGCCAGCCCTCAGGGCCACCCGGAATGCACTGTGCGACACCCCTCCCCCCCAGGCAGTCCCAGTACTGCCTAGATCGCACTACACGGTACTCTGGTGGTGATATCCAGGGTCCAGGGCTCTGGCCGCGGCTATGGTTCCACTGTAAGCAATGGGGCTATTTGTGGAGTCAGTCATTACTCAAGATGAGTAAAGGTTTGCAGAATATACCCTGATTACAGGCACCTTTGTTTTCATTATTAAAGCAAGATTTTTCTTTCATTTTTGGACAGAAAGTCTTATTAGCCATGACTGTGCATGTATTATTACTGGAGAAAGATCAATGTGCATGCAATGCTTTTATCTCCGGCCATGCCTTGGGTCGGATGTAGGCTGACTATACAGCAATGCCAGAAAATGGCAGCCTGAGATGGGGACATTCCAGCAATGCAGAAGTCACTGAAATCAAAGTCTTCCCACTGGCTTCAGAGGGCATTAAATCCAGGGGCTCTAAAAGGGCAAGTCTGCTATAAAAGTCTCTCTACAGGCTGGCAAACAAAACAGACCTCATGATTTGTACAGTTCTGCAGTACCCTTGCCAAATTATCTTGCCAATATCATCAGAATTTCTGCAACTCCAGAAATGGTTTTGAGAAATCCATGGAAACCAAAATCTCCTTTCCGGTCTGCCATTCATTCTGTAAAACTTACATGTTTAATTTCAGTGCTTGGAGCTGCAGCTTGCCAAGGAGTAAAAATCAGATTCTTCTAAACAGGGGAGAAGCGAGATTTGGCCTGTTAAGTTGAAATCCTGACCTGGAGCCAAATTCCAAGAGAACAAGGTGATGTTTGGCTCTAGGGCTTTGCAATAAGCAACGTTAGCACCATTTTTCATGATCACCGAAGCAGATTGTGGCACTTTCTTTTCTCAAAGCAGTGTTTGTCTTGAGTAAAAGATGATGTATTGCATGTCCCAGTCCGCTAGGAGGTAGATGGCTGTGAGAGAGGCCACGCCATCAATGCACTACACCTTTCTCAGTAGTCTTTATTTTGATTGGCTTAACAATGCCAACCAATTATCTCTGATGTTGCACCATCTGCAGAAGTACCCTTTTCAGGCAGTAAAGAAGAAATACATCATCCCATTCACAGCAGCTAGTGAAGCTGTGAGTAGTCAAACGCATTTAATTTTCATGGGCAACTGATTTCCTGTCCTCACACCCAAATGACATTCAGAGGTGCCTGTGTAGTTCCCAACCCGTTTGGCTCATCTCTGTTCATAACGAGAAATTAAAATGGCACATGACGGTATTGTCTTGCCAGTCGCTGTAGTGTGATGTGACCAGGGATGGCACAAATGAAACTCATTGTTTTATTACAATCTTTTAATTGAATTGCACACACCAAACTGTTCATCATGGTGTTAACCACAAGTAGCTAGAATTGGACAGCCAACAACTGACTAATGAACATCCTCTTAATTAGGTTATTCTATTATGTTAATGCATAAGTTATAATCTCAAACCTTTTGGGACCTGATACCAGGCCATTGAAGTGAATGTGAGTCTCTCCATTTATCTGAATGAGCCTCACTAAGTACAATGTGTTACTCTATTAAAACAAAATTTGTCCATGTCTTATTGTGACTGCCAGGTAACATTTTTCAGCAGCCTTATTAATTTGATAAAAGAGATGCCTTGTGTGGTTCCTAAACCTCAATAGTTACGACTTTAAGAGTCAGTTGGCATTTAACATATAATCAGTCGCTTATTAAACATTAATGAAATACATATTTGAGGCAGTTAACAGAGCACATTTTCAGCACAGTCCATAAGAGTTCCTCTTTTGCAGTTCCCATTAGCCATTATGGGAACCATGAGGCTTGAAACTAAATTATTTTCCCCCCAGTGCCAAGCTAAACCATACCCCAAATTGTTCCTTTTAATATTCCTGCCATGTTGTTGGTATGTTTTGTTCCTTGCTGACAAAAACTGGGAACACAAACAAAAAGTGACCTGTACTTCCTTATGAAAAAAGACTGCAGTTTGTTAGAGCCGTAGTCAAGCACGTTATTTTATAATTAATAATTTAAAAACATACATACGCAACCCTATGTCTACACACCATAATAATCATATTAAAAAAATAATCCATGCGACCAGGAATAGCATAGCAAACCACCCACAACCTGCAATTTTGCTAGACAATATTCTGAGCTTTCCCGCATATGCGTATGCATCATGCCATAAGGATTAGAAGATTTGAGATATCTCAGATCCAAGAAACCTGTTCAATCAATGAGAATCAAGTTTGAGTCTCTCCATCAACTACAAATGGGCGCGATCGCTTGAAAGGTAGGGATGTAAAATTCCATTTAATTGGTTAACTGGTTAAATATATTGTTTAACTGGTTAACTGATTAAAGAGGAGGGTGGATGGGGTATGTAAAGACAGAGTAGAGATTTATGGGGCCTTGGGCAGAGCAACTGGGGGCCCTCCCTCACCTCTTCCACCTGCAATCTCCCTACCTCCACCCAGCACTCCTGCTAGGAAAATGGGGGTCCGGGCATGGGGATTTGAGCTGATCCGACAAGCACACCTGCACTCCTGTGCTCCCCAGCAGAGGCAGGAGGACCAGGTTAGAGCCCAGAGGTCCCCATTCTTCCAGGCCTTTCAAATGGCCAGGACCCTGGGACATGGCCCAAGTGTCCATCCATTGGCCCAGTGTCTAATCCACCACTGGGAGTAGGCTGTAGGAATCTAATCTCAAGGGGTATATCTACACTACCCCCCTAGTTCGAACTAGGGGGGTAGTGTAGACATACCCAAGGTGACAAAACATGGACAAAGGTAGCATGATCTGCTTTTGAGAGCAGTGATCACATCCTCCAGGGTATGTGCAGATGGGGAAAGTAAAGTGCAAGTGCAGTGATCTACCAATCCCCCCCATTTCATGAATTTGGTCAACAGCAAATGACTCTCCCAATCAAAGGGTATGTCTAGACTACGTTTTATTTTCGAAAGGGCATGTGCAAATTCAGGGGGAATTTGCATATCTTCTTCCGATCGCTTTTTCAAAAGCAGGTCTTTCAAAAGTGAAAGTAGTCTGGATGCGGTTTTTTTCGAAAAAAACCCCCGCTTTTCCTTAAAAAAGAAGTTTACGCGGTTTTTTCAAAAAAGGGTTTTTTTCCTGAAAAAAACATGTCCAGACTACTTTCACTTTTGAATGACTTGCTTTCGAAAAAGCGATCGGAAGAAGATTTGGGGCCTTGGGCAGAGCAACTGGGGGCCCGTGGAATTTGCATATCCTCTTTCGAAAATAAAACGTAGTCTAGACATGCCCAGAGAGTGATAACATCTCTGCCATATCCTCCTGCTGCTTTCCCTGCTAAGTTGTTATCCTGACCCCCAAAGCAAGTCTTAAACAGCGAGGCTTTTCCCATGCGCCAGTCCCAACAAGGTGTATGCTGACCTGCTCAGTGACGGTGTCTAGGCATTCATTATTATACCTTATGGGGCTATTTTCATCACATACTATAGTACTGTTAACAGAGGTGACTGACAAGTGGGGAAATTTAATTTCAATTCAGAATGCTGATGAAAAGTCTCACCTGCATTTAAAAAAAAATTACCAGCTTAAATTTTTAATTCGAGTTACAAAAAGAGCATAGCGTTTTTTAAAAAACAGAACAGAATATATTCTGCCTTCAGAGAAGTTCTGTCTTTTACGTTATCAGACACGATAAATGATTATTAGTGGCTGTTATTTACATAGTTCCTAATGCATACAGGGGTTTTTTTGTGGTTCTGTGACTTGACGAAAAATGGAGGTCTTGTTCGCACGGCTCACAGTAATACAGTTTTCTTATCTTTGCATTAATCCTGAAGTAAACATGGCAACAGGTTTTGTACTCTGATTTAATCCTCTTTTTAGTTACTCTTTTAAAACCAGCTCCCCTATCGAAAGCCATGTAACACTGAGGCACTTGGCAGTAACTTCAACAAATGAATCTGTCTAAAACTCTATTACACTGGAGCTATTCTAGATGCTTGAGATGTTTTTTGTTTGGATCTTTGGCTGGTCTCCAGTTATTTAATCTTTAATTACTGGACACTGCCACACAGCTTGTCAACAGAGCTACTTCTTTCTGTCTTATTTCCACTGCCATTTTCACAATCTGAGCATCCATTTTATTTAATCTTGGTGGGAATTGGGAGAGTGGGAGGGGGTTTAGGGGAAGAAGCAATCTCTGCCAGTCTGGAAATATTTAATTGGTTTGTTGGCTGGCATGATAAACACCAACTTTCTCATCTGTTCAAATCTAAACTCAGCCTCAGGTCACATCCATACCTATGCTAAATATAAAAAACAGTAATAAAACAGCAGCTAACTACGTCTGACTTACACTAAACAATGCAGGTAATGCAGTGCCCAGTCTGTCTTTAGCATGCGGAGGTGAAGTAAAAAAAGGAGGAGGACCAATTTTATGGACAGGGCAGAAGATGCAAGTGATCAAGATTCTATTTTCAGTTCTGCCAAATGTTCTCTCTGCAATTTCCTGTAAGGTGCTGAGTACCTTCAACTCTCATCAGCTGCATGGTCTGTGTTTTTTCCCCCTCACTTTCCAATACGCCCATACATCATAAAGGGACAAGATTGACTCCCTCAATGTTTGTGAGGGTCCAACCATGTGGATTTGGTGCTACAGCGTACACTGCCAAAAATACTGACGAAGCAGCAAGAAAGGATGGATTGATATCTTTAACTCCAAATGCAATTTAGATTGACAAAAGGGCACTTTTACACAGATGAGGTGGATTTTGGCCCTGGTTCCCTTTCGCCTCAGTTTTCTATAATTTGACATGAGGTGAACATCCCACTAATGTCCTCGTACCTCACAACTCACCAATGTCTAATGTGGGACAGACAGACAAAACCATTTACAGAAAACCAGCCCATGCAGGTAACTTAAAATAATACAGTCCGGTGGCACCTTAGGGTATGTCTACACTGCACAGCTATTTCAAAATAAGCTATTGCAGAATAATTATTCCAAAATATCTTATTTAGAAATAGCATGTTCTCACTGGAAGGAAGCCTCAAAATGAGTCCAAGGCAGGCTTCCCTAATGTAGACGTGCTATCTGGATTTAGAGCCCCAGAAGGCACTGGGGAGGAATAACTTAGAATGGCCCTGGTGAGGGCAGAGGCATTATTCCGCATAGAATGAGGTTTACAGATTTCGGAATAAGCCATCTGTAACTTCAAAATTATTTCGAAATAACAGAAGGGCTGTGTAGACACTCGCATTGTGATTTCAAAATCACAAAGTTATCTCGAAACAATGGTGTAGTGTAGATGCACTCTTAGGCTGTGTCTAGACTACATGGCTCCATCGATGGAGCCATGTAGATTAGGGTTGTAGGCAAAGGGAAATGAAGCGGCGATTTACATAATCGCGGCTTCATTTAAATTTACATGGCTGCCGCGCTGAGCCGACAAACAGCTGTTTGTCGGCACAGCGTGCTGGTCTGGACGCTTCCCTGCCGACATCAAAGCCCTTTGTCGACCGCCCCGTTATTCCTCGTGGGATGAGCTTTACCGGGGCGGTCGACAAAGGGCTTTGATGTCGGCAGGGGAGCGTCCAGACTAGCACGCTGAGCCAACAAACAGCTAATCAGCTGTTTGTCGGCTCAGCGCGGCAGTCATGTAAATTTAAATGAAGCGGCGATCATTTAAATCGCCGCTTCATTTCCCTTTGCCCAATAAACATATCTACATGGCTCTGTTGACGGAGCCATGTAGTGTAGACATACCCTTAAAGACTAACCTGGCATTGGCCACTATCGACAGACAGGATACTGGCCTGTATGGACCTTTGGTCTGACCCAGTATGGCCGTTCTTATGTTCTAACAAAGGTATTGGATCATGAGTTTTTGTGGATAAAACCCATTTCATCAGACGAGTATGGTTTTACCCATGAAATCTCATGATCCTATACCTTTGTTCATTTCTAAGGTGCCACAGGACCACTAGTTGTTTTTAAAGTTACAGACTAACACTGCCACCCCTCCGAGACTTCTTAAAATAATGTGCAAGTCTAAACAATTCCTATCCCTCCTTGGGGTTTCACACACTTGTATGTAAAACATTACTATGTTATAAAGCTTCAGAGGGGTAGCCGAGTTAGTCTATAACTAGAAAAACTTAAAAAAACAATGAATAGTCTAGTGGCACCGTAAAGACTAACAAAACATGTAGATAGCATCATAAGCTTTCGTGGGCAGTGGGTTGTGCCCACGAAAGCTCATGATACCATCTACATGTTTGGTTAGTCTTTAAGGTGCCACTAGACTATTCATTGTTTTTAAGACTTACTATGTTAGGGTATGTCTACACTGCAAAGTTAATTCAAAATAATAGCTGTTATTTCGAATTAACCTTAATAACGTCTATACGTGCAAACTGCTATTTCGAAGTTAATTCGAATTTCATTCTACGAGGAGTAACGCCAAATTCGAAATAGCTATTTTGAATTAAGTGCTGTGTAGACACTTAATTCGAAATAGGGGGCCTCCAGCCCTTCCCAGGGGGGCTAGGGAGAGGTAAGTGGAAGGACGTGAGGGAGGAATGGAGCATGAGCCCCCGGTGGGGAGGACCGGGGAGGTTCTGAGGGCTCCTCGGGGTGAACGCTCTCCCTCAGGGCCTCCTGGATCCTGACAGCCCCCTGATGGATCCCCTGGATGGCAGCCTGCAGCAAGTGCAGCTGAGCTGATGGCAACGACCCCACGAGACGCACTGGTGTGCCCAGGGGCAGCTCTGGCTCCATGTGGCCGAGTGCTGTGGTGTGCCAAGTTCGGGCACTCAGGGCACTCCAAGACAGGACTGCTTTGTTGTCTCTCATGGAGGTAGACAAGTAAGCGGGGAACCCTGAGAACTCTGTCCAGGGTGGGGGTAGGGTCCCTTTAAGCACGGAGCTCAGTTAGTCTCAGGCAGCAGCCCCACACACGAAGTCATAACCTGATGCCCTGCCGGCACTGGTTCCCGCCAGCCTTAACTTCTGTTCAGGGTCCACTCAGTGTGGACGTGCTATTTCGAAATAGCAAAACGCTATTTCGAAATAATGTTTGTGTATAGATGCGTTATTTCCAATTAGCTTAATTCGAATTAACTATTAAGCGCTGTAGTGTAGACATACCCTTAGTGCTTATCCTCTTTATATACAGCTAGGTCTTCTAATCTTTCTTCTGAAGCCTGTTTCTCCAGCTTCATGGTCCTTTCTAGCTTGGGTTCTCTGAGCTATATTACATTTTCAATAAGTTTCTGATAACGAGATGCTCAGAAATTGATGGTGCTTATACTGGTTGTGAAGGTTTACCTCTGTCATCCAAAATTCCAGTAGACTTTTTTATAATCTCACACTAGGTTACTGCCTTCTGTCACCTCTAGTTTTCTTTCAGCATTGTTGCTTCCCAGCCTTCATTCCTATACTTTTCCTAAAACATGAACAGTGACCAAAATGTAACAAAAGTATAGCCATTAAATATTGCTTCAAAGCAGTGGCTGCTGTACCACTCTGTGCTAATAGACTCTGCATCAGATATAAAGTACTTGGAATCTTAGACTCTGAGCTGGTAAAACTATAGAATCACCCATGGATCTGGGCCTCAAATGACTCGCAAATTCAGGGTTCCCTGTAAGCTGAGCACTTGGGAGGCCACCCAGGAAAGATTCAAATGCCGCTCAGCTGATCAGCAGAGCGCCCACAGTCAGCAGCATGTGTTTTTACTGGTGGTTCACATCCACAAATGCCTCAATGCATGTAACAAAATTTATGCCACATATTGATGGAAAACATTAGAGGGAACACTACCCACAACACCACAGTGTTTGGAGGTCAGATTTCAGTTAAAGTCTTTATGACAAGTACGAAGGACATTTGCAAAATCAAGATCCTGAACCACACCAATTTCACATGTGATTGGATCATCCAGGGATATAATTCAGCACCATCTCGAAACCTGGAGCAGAGAGAATGAGGCTGTTGAGAAGAGACTCGCTTTAGCAATACTTAAGTCAATTCTTTTAAACTTGGCTGGGGATTTACTTTAGGGACAGGTGTCTCTGAGTGTGGTGACCAGATCAATGCAAAACCTTTGTTATAAGCCACAAAAGATGAATGAGGTCGAAATCTTCTTTAAATGAGCCCGAGGCCAAGGAATGGGAGGTTTAATATTTTTAGACAGAAAACTTGCCTAGGGGGAGTTTGGCAAGGTTTAGACATACCAAGCTAGCTCTGATTATTTCAGCTGAGTTTCTCTGAGATTTTCGGTTTGAACCTCACACTCAGGCTGAGCCAATACATGCAAACTGAAAGTGAGGAAAAATAACATTTGCATAGACTTCTGCAAACCGAACAGCCGATCTATACCTGGTAGGGTATAGATGAAATGGCAGTCCACAGGCAGAAGCAAAATAAAACACACAAGAACAAGTGAAAAAATGTTTCTCTTTCCCCCTTCTTTGATTTTAAATAAATATTTGGATTTTTCTGCAAATGAGATTTGTTTCCTGTGTGATTTTTTTAAAAAGCCTCACTTTCCTTTCAAACCTCAAGAAAACATGTCGGAAAGGCTTGCTCCACCGGGAGCAAAGGGGGGAAAAGCCCATAAGGCTGACTTTATAAATCTTTGGATTATACTGCACTCTGTGGGGTATCTTCTATCTAAACTACCGTAACCCACAAGGGGATTAGAATGGATAGCCTCTCTCTCGCTTCTGAGTCCCAGTGCTAGCAAATAGAACCACAGTGCAGCGTGGGCAGACAGGAAACCACTAAAGCCAGAGCAGTGATTATGTGCTTGCTCTGCGAGATGCATTGAGCAGTGAGCCGAAATGTTTGTGTGTGTGTCAGATCAATCTTTTCACTGACCAGGACAGCTGTACTCACAGGGGGATCACCAATCATCCTGCAAGGAACTGCTTCTGTCCTTCAACAGGCAATTAACGTGAGTCCATTACAACTCCCTGGAGGCCCCTAGGGGACTGCAAAAGGCATCGACTGAAAGGTCAGAAACCTCATGAGGACAGGAAAGAAGCTGTGCCTGGAGAAATGGAGTGGAAAGCAGTAGCTATTTGTCACCTGCTAGTAATTCAAAAAAGGAGAAGGGGGGGGGGGTCCGAGTGTTGTGCACAACTGTGAGCATGTGGTAAGAGCATAAATAAAAGCTGCAGGACTCGGAGCTTCTCTGGTTGGGGCACTGAACAGGCTTTATCTGAGTACTGGGGAGGGGGTGTAACAAACTCCACCAAACTAATTTTTCAAAGTAACTGCAAGTAAAAAGGCTGATTAATCACCCACTATGGCCCTGAGATAACCCAAGGGAAGCCGTCGCCTCTGCCTGAGGTTCACTACGTGGGAGAAGATTTAAGAGAGAGCCAACTGCTTTGTAACCAGAAGGCAGAGAGAGCCTCACATTCATGAGCAATGTTATCCTTAGAGAGAAGCAGGAATTTCTGGAATATTTTGGGGTGAAATGGCAGAAACAACTGGGGCTCGTACAGGCCTCTGCTACCTCCTGGGCCTTTTGGTCAAGACCACCTTTCCAGCATATGTTTAGAGGTTTCCACTAAAATGCTTACTCATACAGCTCTAAAACAACCACCAATCTAATCTGGCAGTTTTATTACGGATACAAAACAAGGTAATGACAGACTGGTGGCCAAGGGAGAATAAGGAAAGTCAGGGTATACAGACAACATGATTTGCAGGGAAAGTTTAGGCCCAATTGATTCAAGATGTTAACGTGGAAGGACTTTTGCCCAGCAATGAATGATGGCAGGATGGGGATGAGGCCACCTATGCATGACTGAATTGCTGTAGCAACTTTTCAATTACTTTTGTATTATTAATTTTTATTAGCACCTATCCACTCAATAGTGCGGATTAGATTATATTTAACACAAAAACAGTGTTGAAAATTTAAATATATTGAGAAAAAAAATCTATGAGCAACATACGAATTGTAAATCTCAACAAAAAAAAAAAGGAAAAAAAAAGGAAAAACAGTTTTGACCAACTCTACCAATTGATTCTTTTAGACTACCAGTTGCCACACAAAAGAAGCAGGTTTGTAAGAATGTCCTAGTCTGATCACAGGTTTGTTTGTTTGTTCGGGTTGCAAAACACGGAGCATATTTTAAGTGTTGTATTAATATACAACAACTAAAATAAACAATAGGAAAAAAAAGAAAAATCCGTGTTGATTCCGGTATTAGGATTGGTGACTGTGTTCTTTGTTTGTAGAGAGCAGCAGATATTAAGTTGGATTATACATAATGGGATAAAATGTCTAAACCTTGCAGATTACCTGTCACTGATTGATTGAAAAGGCTGGCAGATTATCCATCCTGGATTTAGAAGGTTGGTTTTTATTCCATCTGCCGGCTTGCCAGGCCCCTCTACTATATTTCCCAAACGTGATGACTTCACCATTCATTCCAAAATGTAGCAGTCTGATTACAGCAGAGTAAACTGGAGTCATTCAAGTGTTCTTTTTAATTACTTTTGTATTATTAATTATTATGATTACTTTAACTTTTTAATTACTGCAGCTTTAGCAGTAGAATAAATGTATTGATGTTTCTCTACAGTCTGTGTTTGGGACTAATATTTCAGACTTCAAGATCCAATGTGTACCGTGCTTGGATCAGGGGCCATCTTTTTGTTCTGTGCCTCTAGAGCACCTAGTATGATGAGTCTTTGTCTACTACTAGGCTCCTAAATGCTACAGTAATACCAATAAATAATACAAATAATACCTGATGCTTCCTTTTCTAATTGGTGTGTTGATCTGAGCATCTAGGGAGGGAATGAACAAGATAGGAAAGCTGAAACACCCTCAGAAGTGGCAAACATCCTTAAGTGGCCAAGAAACATTTGCCAACCACTGTGATCAACATGACTAAAAGCATATCACATATGCAAATAATCTGGAACTCTTTTTTATTTCACCTGAAGCTGCATGCCAGCTAGTTTGTTTATTATTTTCACTCTTCATATTACTTTCCACTTCTATAATACCTCAGACTACAAAGTCTCTTGCACTTATTTATTTCAGACAAAGAATGCCTGAATGTAGTTAGGCTACCTAGCATCGCTCCCCTTGTGACATTACAAGGCTTGCCAGGTTGATATTTAACAAGAGATGCCAATTAGCATCCACGATACCAGTCAACAAGGCACTTTCTTTTAATGATTTATATTGACAAATGAATTAATAAAATCCCACAATTACTAGTGGTGTTGAATGAGCCCATGTAACAGTCCCAAATACGTTTGCTCCATTTATGTTTCCATTTGGACTATCAGGAGGCCAAGAGATGAATCAAGCTTTGAGTGTGCCTGTTGTAGGCAGCTATCAGGAAAAATCCATAGCCGGTAACTACAACAAAGCTGTGTTGATTTACACTCGGTGAACATCTAGCTCAGTATTGACATTTAAGAGAAGTAGAGTTGAATTTGATGCAAATGATCTGAATGTCTCTGGAGATAGGTTAAAATGAAGGACTGACATTGCAAGAAACTGTCTTATTTTTAACATTAGAGCGAAATCTGTATAAGGGGATGTCCTCATTCATCAACGTTCTTTCTTAAGCAGTGACCAAAAAAAACCCAACCCCAAACTCTCCTAGATTCTTACACCAGAGCACGAGAAATATATGAGGCAAATCGCGAGCACTGTGCCAATATTGGCACCTTACCGGCACCAATCTCAATTTGTAGTGTGTGCTTTGTGCACAAATGGCTGCTTTGCTAATGTCAGGGATAGCACGAAGTGTGACTATACAGGCCTGTGCTGCCAGCCTCATTAGGACCCAGGTTTTGAAACTCTGGGACAGATTCACAGTGCATGTTGAGCGCATTTACCAGTTCCCACATGGCCAGAAGACTCTTCAAATAATTAAGGGCCCAGCTAGCCTTGAGGGGACTGCCACAGATTTCAGACAAGCACACTATCATGGTCACTCACAACAGCATTTGTGAGAGATCTACCGTATTTTCCGGCGTATAAGGCGACTGGGTGTATAAGACGACCCCCTAATTTTCCAGTTAAAACATAGGTTTTGGCCTATACTCGCCGTATAAGACTACCCCCCCCCCTTCTGAGGCAACACCATTTAATAACACCAGCCCGCTGGATGTGCCCTAATACAGTACTGTAGCTTCGGCTACATACAGAACGTCCCTGTGCTGATACTGTATGTACCGCGCTGAGCCAATCCCAGCAAGCGGTGTATTCTATTAATGCATACAAAGCCTGCTCGGATTGGAAAAGGTTGTAATAGCCCGCCTCTCTGACTCAGCCAATCCGAGCAGGCTTTGTATGCATTAATAGATGACACCGCTTGCCGTGATTGGCTCAGTGCGGTACATACAGTATCAGCACAGGGACGTTCTGTATGTAGCCGAAGCTACAGTATGTTTATACCCGGCGTATAAGACGACCCCCGATTTTTGGGGGATTTTTTTAGTATAAAAAGTCATTTTATACGCCGGAAAATAAGGTAATCTGCTGGACTCAGAATTGAGTCTGGGCACTGCTGCTGTCTTCAGGACTGTGGCTACAATTTCAAGGTAAAGATCCACTTTCGAGCACCTAATCCTCAGAGTGAGACCACCCCCAGTCCATCTGTTCTGACCCCACAACCTCCACCCCCCATTGTTAGAACAGCCTTGCCCAAAACTCCAGCCATGCGGATGTTGTGGGTCTACAAATAAACACTTTAGAGGAACATACTACTGTACAGATTAGGCCTTGCACAGGATTCTAACACCATTGATCTTTACATAGTCACAGCAGAAATTCACAGATCTATTCAAAGCAATAAATGCTACATGCATTTCCCTGTCTCAGTTTCCTCATAATTTCAAAACATTGGAGTTGGGGTGAGAATCCTCCAGGATATCCAGGGACCTACTGCTCCAGTACATGACTTTGTCTTTCCAGCCACAGAGGTTCTTCAGCCCAGCTAACTTTCTCTGACCTTGGCTGGTCTGTGCTCTTTCTCTCTCCTGCCTCAGCTTCCTGTTCATTTTCCAGTGAGTCACCCTAGATTATATATCCCATCAACACTTGACTCCATTATTCTCCTGCTGGTATTCCATGCACCAAACCACACCTCCTACAGACTGGAGAAAATGGTTTCAGGTTGGTCAATGTACAGTCATTAACGTTAACATCTTACCATTGTATCTAGTCTGGGAGAGAGTCCGGTTAGCTAGAGATGTGAAAGAAGCGTGTCATTTGTTAATTGTGTAGTCAACAAACATTTTGTCAACTACACGATTAATCAGTAAGGGGTAGCACTCAGTCCCGGCTCTTGCTAGGTCCCGGCATCAACCCGCGCTTTGACTCTGCACTACAAGCACTAAGAGCCAGCATGGGGATTGATGCTGAGTCCCAGCATGAGCTGGGACTGAGCCAGCCTGTCAGCCAGCCTACTAAAAAATTTAGTTGTGCGGGGGGAGAGGGGAGTAGTCAATAGCATTAACCAATAAGCACCAGCTTAGTCAACCGCACTATTACAGCCAGGTCCGGCCTTTCGGCAAGGTGAGAGAGGCAGTTGCCTTAGGCCCCATGCATTCAGGGCCCTGCGCTGCCCAGCTCCCGGCCCCACCCACCCGGCCGCTCACTAGCTGCCCTGCCTGGGAGCTACCTGGCAGTGCACCACAGCCATACTGCCTTGGCCCCCGGGGAACTCTTTTGCTGGGCCTGATGACATCCCAACTGTTAGCAATGGCTCCAGAGGTAGAGACGTTCCATGAAACAACAATTTTCATAAGAACAACTTCCTATCATGTCAGTCACACTTCATAAGCTGTATAGACAGTTTCGACAAATTGTCACAGGGACAGTGTGATTTACTTATAGATGCAAAATGAACATTTTAGTCCTGCAGATAATACATAAGGAGTAAGACCAGACAGTCACGTGAACTCCTCTTGTCCATCTAAACCTCCCGCCAACACCTATTAAATTAAAAAATTGGTCTGGTAGCACTTTATAGACTAATAAAACATGTAGCTGGTATAATGAGTTTTCGTGGGCACAGCCAACTTCTTCAGATGACCGGAGTTTTGAGTTTAGGATGTGCAGACCCAAAATAAATAGGGGAGAAGAACGAGAGGGGAAGGAAAAATGGAGGGGGCCTGGAAACAAGGGGCAGAGATTATGAAAATATCAAAGGGGAAAACAGGAAAGCAGAACAGGCTATCAGTAAGCACCTGGAGACTGGATAGTTAAAATGAAGCAGATAAGTATCAAAGTGAAAAGATAGGGAGGGTACTAAAGCAAGAATCTTACACAAAGAGCTGTTTGCACCTTCATTGAACGTTAGGTTGGTAATGTCCCAGCTATCCCTCATCCCGATTGAGGCCCGTAGCATGAGAACTGAACTTGCAGATGAATTGTAATTCCAACACTTCTCTGTGTATGTGACTGGTAGAGTTTGTTTGTGACAAGACAGCCACCTGGAGATCTTTTAAAGAGTCTTTTAAAGATCTATTAAATTCAAGTGAGGCTACCGAGGGTTTAAGATGGGGCACAGAATAAAATGACTTAAATTTGATTTTGGAGGGCACATATAGACTCACACATCATAGATATGCAAGATGCATATAGAGAACATTCATCTGCTAAATAAAATCTCCTCCTTTGAGATTACTGCAACAAAAGACTGACACAACTGTATATTAGGATACATGTTTTACTGAAGGTCATTCTAAGCATGCTCTGCAGTGTTCCCTGTAAGCTGTGCGCTTGTGCAGCTGCACAGGAGAGATTCAAATGCCGCCCAACTGATTAGCAGAGCGCCCACAGCTAGGTTTTTGTTTCTGCTGGTGGGTATATTTACACATGCCTTTGTGCACATAAAAAATGATTCCCCACATGGATGAAAAAAATCCATACGTGGATGGAAAAGACTAGAGGGAACATTGATATTCTGTTAAATCTCTTCTGACCACCATCCCATCTTTTCCCCAAAAGTACCATAGTAAAATGTGCAGGGTAAAACCTCACTGATGGAGGGCTTAAAATTTATAATTTTGGACTCTTATATTAAGTTTTCAGACATGCTGTAGAGTTTCACAAAGGTGTTTAATTCATGAATGATCGTGTGCCGAATTAAATTAATATGGCTCATCTCACCAAACGCGTAAGAGGCATTTGAGGTTCCTCGTAGGTGTGGAAGCCCAGTCTGCACTGGGTGAAAAGGGACAGTGACATCTAGCTGAGCAGCAAGGGAGGAGGAAGTACAAGTGATGAGAATCAGTCCTGGCTACATTATTCAGAGCTAAGCATTTTTCTATCTTGCTTTCTGAAGATGCTAAAAATGCTTCCGAACATAAAACTGCTCCCTATCAGCCCTTTGCCAGAGAGATGGCGTGCTGGTTTCCTTGCAACTGACTAAGCAAATGTTAACTAAGAATTACTTAAATGTCTTAATAGTTTAATTTTATTTGTCTCTAATCTGATTAGCAAAGGGGAAGAGTGTGTGGGAGGCAGGGATTCCTTCTTGTCTATGCTTTTGAAACGCTGTCAGTTGGATAGTAGTGGGGGAGGAGAGTGCCAGATGTCAGCAGATTAGCATTTCCTTCTAGTATTACTTCTTCATTTGACTGGACTCACTGTTCTTCAGAACGTTCCCTAAATTCAAGACTTTAATAGCTTGCATTAATTTCTCTTACAGATAAGGTGAATCTAGCTATTTGTGCCTAGCAAATGAATTGGAACTTAGATCTAAGTTAATAGATCCTTTATGTCTCTGTCAGAGTCTGTTAACATTGATTGGTGCAGCATCTCATAGAAGTCAGTAAATACATTAATCTCTCCAGAACTTGTGACAACTGTGCTGTTAACAGCATGAACAGTATGGATGGACAAGCCATATCGGGTAAATGAAGCTCTGACTTGAACTATCACACATCCCGAATCAGGTTTGGAAAAGCCTGGCCTAGATTCAGATACATTGCAATAGTAAGTGAGGTAACTCCACTAAGGACTATCAATGAGTTTACAACTTTCTTCTCCAAATATCATGCACATTTCGTTGACACTGCTGCCTCGAACGAAAAAAAGGCATGACCTCAGCAATACAATACTGGGCACATACTTCTCCCCCAAGTCTCAGAGGGGTGGCCGTGTTTGTCGTTTTTACAGATACAGACTATCGCCATATTTGGGGTCGGGAAGGAATTTTCCTCCAGGGTAGATTGGCAGAGGCCCTGGAGGTTTTTCACCTTATCCGTAGCATGGGGCACGGATCACTCTGCATCTTGGGGTCTTTAAACCATTTGAGGACTTCAATATCTGAGATATAGGTGAGAGGATTATTCTAAGAGGGGTGCGTGAGATTCTGTGGCCTGCACTGTGCAGGGGGTCAGACTAGATGATCATAATGGTCCCTTCTGACCTTAAAGTCTATGAGTCTATGAGACAAGGAGTCCTGTGGCACCTTAGAGACTAACAGATTTATTAGAGCATAAGCTTTATGGGTAAAACCCTACTTCATCCCTAATAAATCTGCTACTATCTAAAGTGCCACAGGGACTCCTCATTGTTTCCAAGAGAGATGCTGAGAGAACAAACATGTGGCAAATGTACAGTTGTGTTACTTAATGCACTATGGGAACACATTAGATGCTACAGTGATAAACATGGTAGAAGAATCTATATAGAACAGAACAGAAATTCCTTTACTAAGTACAGATTTCATGTGTGGCCAGGTCCCCTTAATCTCCCTGTGACTCAGTTTCCTAGCTGCAAAATAAAGATAATGATGCTCCCTTTTTCTGTCCTTGGGATGTCCTATTTATTGATGGCATAAGCTTTTCAAGGTAGGAACTGTCTCCTTCCATATGAACATAAAATACTTATTACAATGGAGCCCTGATCTCGGTTGAGGCCTCTCTGGCCTCTTATATTAAAAATAGCAGGTTTACCATCATAAACTGGTTTTAAATAAAGTAATGTTAAGGATAGCTAGTTTACTTTCCTCACTGATTTGCCCTCCCTGCCCTATTTTCTCATACCTCCTTACTTCCTGATTCGCGTCAGGACTAGAATGATCAGAATTCTACAGTAAAACTCCGATGGTCCGGCATCTGACGGTCCGGCATTCCTGATGGTCCGGCACCATCAGGAACCCGGAAGTGCTCCGGGCAGCCGGACCATTGGAGCTGCTCTGCCCCCAGCTTCCCTGATTCAGCCGCTGCTAAAACTGACCAGCGCTGAATCCGGGAAGCAGGGGGAAGAACAGCTGGAGTGCTGCCGGGTAGGTCCAGTAGCGCTGCCCCTTGGGGATGCGGGACCAACCCAGCAGCACCCCAGCTGTCCCGGATTCAGCCGCTGCTGAAATTGACCAGCGGCTGACTCCAGGAAGCCCGAGACAGAGCTGCTCTGCCCCAGCTTCCTGGAATCAGCCGCTGGTCAGTTTCAGCAGCAGCTGACTTGGGTACACCTGGGACAGAGCAGCTGGGGTGCTGCTGGGTTGGTCCCTGCAGCGCCGAGGTTTGGCGCTGCCAGACCAACCCAGCAGCGCCCCAGCTGTTCTGTCCCAGGCGTCCCGATTCAGCCGCTGCTGAAACTGACCAGGGCTGACTCCAGGAAGCCCGGGGCAGAGCAGCTCTGCCTCTGGCTTTCTGGAGTCAGCCACTGCTAAGTTTCAGCAGCAGCTGACTTGGGGACACCTGGGGCAGAGCAGCTGGGGTGCTGCTGGGTTGGTCCAGTAGCGCCGCTCCTCGGTGCTGTGGGACCAACCCAGCAGCCTTCCAGCTGATCTGCCCCAGGCGTCCCGATTCAGCCACTGCTCAAACTGACCAGGGCTGACTCCAGGAAGCCCGGGGCAGAGCAGCTCTGCCTCTGGCTTTCTGGAGTCAGCCGCTGATCAGTCTCAGCAGTGGCTGACTTGGGGGCACCTGGGGCAGAGCAGCTGGGGTGCTGCTGGGTTGGTCCAGTAGCGCCGAGGAGCGGCGCTGCGGGACCAACCCATCAGCACCACAGCTGCTCTGCCCCAGGCGTCCCCAAGAGCAGCTGGGGTGCTGACGGGTTGGTCTCGCGGTGCCAAGGGTCGGCTCTACCGGACCAACCCAGCAGCACCCCAGCTGCTCTGCTGCAGGCGTCCCCGATTCAGCCGCTGCTGAAACTGACCAGCAGCGGTTGAATCGGGGACTCCTGGGGCAGAGCCGGACTATCAGAAGGGAGGGCTATGAGGGGGTCTGGGGTAGCTTCCCCCCACTCCACCCCAGACCCCTCATAGCCCCCCCTTCTGATAGTCCGGCATATCTGATAATCCGGCACCCCCTGGGTCCTAAAGGTGCTGGATTATCAGAAGTTTACTGTATATGAATACTCTTTTGACAATTGCAATATGAGTTGGAGAACTAGAAATACAAAAAGAATTCCAGACCCTGACAGATTTCCAGCTGAGTTTTGAAGACTTAAATAATTTGGCTTTTGCTCTATTAAGTATTTGAGCTTTCAGTCCTTGTCTAGACTAGGGTTTAAGGTGTGATATGCACATGTGTTAGCCTGCACATTTTAAAAGCATGCGCTAGAAGGGAGTGTAAGCTTTAAGTCAGCCAGTTGAGCATGTGTTCAAGGCGGCAACCGTTTCTAGACTAGGCATTTAAAACATGTCAACATCACGTATCTAAGTCCTAATCTAGTCAAGTCTTTGAGGGACAGATTTTTAAAGGTAGCTCGGTGCTTGTGGAGAGCCATTAGGATATTACTTCAGGTATGAGGTATGTGGGAGGTCTGGAGGAAGTGAGATGGTGGTTTGAAACCTAAGGACTCCATGAGGGACACTGGGTCACTAAGAACTGCACTAAAATGCTTGCTGGAAAGAAAGGTGTTTTTTGAAGGAGGAGTGAGGGGGAGAGGGTCCTTGTAATGAGGAAGTACATGGAAGGGTGCCTGAAGGTAAGATTTCTTAGTGAGATGTTTGATGATGGCAGCTGGTTTTGATACCGGGTCGCGGTAAAGCCCAAGTCCAGAAAGGGTTTAACTAATTGATTTCAGTGGGACTTAGGCACTTCAATACTTTTACAAATCCGAGTCTAGATCATGGGCGTCCGGTGGCTTAGGTAGGGGAAGGCTCTGCCTTCCCAAACCACCAGCCTGGCCCCACCCACAGTAGGCGCTCTGGGGGCAAAGTGTTGCATGCCTGCCCTCCCCCGTGCTCCTGGCTGGGGAGGCTGGAACCACACAACTGCCTCCCCTCCCCCCGGTGCTCCAGGAGCTGTGCCGCACAGAGAACCCCTCATCTCTCTGTCCCTCCCTGGTGCTCTGGGGAGGTTGGGACATGCTTGGTGCACTGCCCCATCTCCTCCCCTGGGGGGACATGCTCAGCGTGCTGCCCCACCTCCCACCCTCCCCATGGCGGGGCGGGGCCTCAGCACAGGGTGTGGGGCTGTAGGCCTGCCTCCTCCAACCCCATCTGCACCAACTACCCATGCAGATGCTTAGCCAACCAAACCACCACACCAACTTAAGTTTGTTCACCACAAATTAACATAGGTAGCTGAAAATCTGTCTAAATCCCACTGTTGAAATCTTTCTTATTTTATTACATTTTTTCTTGTGGCATATAGTCTAAGAGGGGTAACCATGTTAGTCTGTAACTTTAAATACAACAGGCAGTCCTGTGGCACCGTACAGACTAACAAATCTACTAGGTCATGAGCGTTTGTGGATAAAACCCACTTCATCAGATGAGTACATACGTAACTCAGAACCCTTTTCCCCCTCCAATCAAGGCATTTCCACGCACTCCCCTTGTGGAATGAGGTGTACCGGTAGTTCGGAATAGGAAGCCTAATCCGAACTACCTAGTTCGTGCCGCGTGTAGCCGTGGGCACGGAATCCGAACTAGCGGACATTTAAAAATGGCGGTGCCCGGCAATATGCAAATGAAATTCAAATCCCGGGCTTCATTTGCAACTCCGGTTGCCTACATTAACCACCCTAGTTCGAACTAGGGTGGTAGTGTAGACATACCCTAATATACTACTGGCCATCACTGTAAATTAAGAGAAAAGCAGAGTCATAATATTAATAGCTAGCTTGAAGATCTACTGTGCAATCATCTTCACATTTCCAAGCCAACCTATAAATGAAGGGCTGGAGTAAAAAGCAAAATAAAACTATCATGGCAGGAATATCAGGGTATTTTGAATGCAAAGCAGAAACTTATCTGTTTTACTATTGCAGTGCCAGAGAAAATCCATTTTGACACAGACCTGCCACTTTACAAGCAAATAACTATACTTTCCAATAACCTAATCTGTGCAAAGCCTACTGAAAATTCCCTAAAGAACCTGTAGTTAAAACCTCCATTAAATCAAAGGGTTTAATATGGGAAGGGAAGAGAGGATGCAGTTTGACTTGGGAATGTAATGGACTCAGTGGGGAAATAAATATGTTGTTTTATGTGTACTGTTACAGAATTTGAGAACACAGCATTCATTTCAAAGGGAATTCTCTTGCTGTGCAACTTATTTTTAAACAGATGTGATTTTTGCTTATTCAAAAACATTTAGGTAACAATTACAGTATAATAAATTATAATTGCCATCATCTTCCAGCTATGCTATAACTTCTATGCAAACACAAAGAAAATGTAATTATACAAATGACTACATTTCATATATATATGTATAATTAGCATAAACAATACTTTTGAACTATGCAAATGAGAAGGATGTTTCTGTTACCAAGGCGCCTGGCGGACTAGATGAGGTCTGTGATATTTGACGTCTGCTCACAGATACATAAACATGCAAAATTAAACACCTGAATACTCCTTCTGAACTCAGTGGATCTATTCATGCGCTTAAGTTAGACATATATTTATGTACCTTGATGAATCAGGGCTTTAAAGAAGCAAGACAGAGTCACTTTTTGAATGCTAGATGGAGGAGATGCTTTTGCCACATTTCATAGACATGGGAAAATATTCTCTCAGCCCTGGTCTACACTAGGATGTTATTTCGAAATAACCCCCCTCTTAGATCGAATTTATAGGCAGAGCATCTGCATTACCAAGCCAGTATTCGGAATAATGGGTCATCTATTTTGAAATCTGTACTCCTGTTTTCCTCAGGGAATAACACTAATTACAGTTATTACAGTTTGAAACAGTTATTTTGAAATGGCGGTAGTGTGGATGCTCCAATGCTGCTATTTTGAAATAACTAATCCCAGAGTAATTCAAACTAATTACTCCCCAGTGCTTCCTGGGACTCTTAGTCAAGGTAGCGTGTCCACATTAACAGAGCTTGTCTCAGACTAATTTTGAGGCTTCCCCATAGTGGGGACACACTATTTCAATTTTGTAAAATCAGGCGTTAAGTCAAATTTAGTTTTGAATTTAGTCGAAATAATTTCCTAGTGTAGACATGCCCTCACATTATTTACTCAAGCAGCAGCTACTAGTATAGCAACTACTGGTTCAGAGAACTAGTGAAAGATATGTTCCTCGATCTTAAAAGAATATTCATGAAAATTGTAGCTCCATATATAAGATTTTGAAAATTGAGATGACTAGAAAATATATATCTATAGCATTTCAATGAGAACAGCTTTCATTTTAAATAAAAAATAATTCCTCTGCAGGACAAATGAAGGCCATAGGCCATGAAAATCCACTTGTGCATTTACCTAAAAATGGACAAAATTAAAATGGAGATGGTGTCTACTTTTCATGATCTAAACCTTATGGAAAACTCATATAGAAATTGACAGACAAGGATATACTTTCTGTAGGTTTCTGAAATCATCTTACATAATTTACCAGAAAATTCTATCCCTGTTTTGGAATTTTATAAGATGACTTGGGGAAAAAAAAGAGCAGTGGTGTGAGTATTATTGTCTCTTAAATTCTACAGTCTTGTTTCTTAACTGTGTTCCGCGGATAACTCATAGGTGCGCTGCAACCGTTTGAGGAAAAATAACGGCCGCGAGAGCTGCTGAGACGCTGAGGGGGTGGTGCGAAAAGTGGAAGAGGTGAGCAAGTGGTGACGCAGTGGTAACACAGCTGGAAATTAGGTGGGGCTACCAGCATTCCTCCTCAAGTGCTTCTGTGCGAAGGACAGAAGAGGCAAGTGAGTGATGACGCGGCAGGAAATGAGACAGGGATACCCGCATTTCTCCTTATGTGCTTCTGCGCCTGGCTTGCAATGTCCTGAGAAAGCTCCGCACCTCGGTTGTGCCCCTTGCCAGAGGGGCGGAGCGTTCAGGGCCAGCAGCAGGGCCAGCTCTGCCCTCTGCTTGCCAGGGGAGAGAACTGCCCTACAGCTGCCACCCCAATCAGGTCTTTGCACCACTGCCTTTGCCCTCACTTGTTATGCAGGACAGCTGAGGGGCCCAGATATAATGTTCCTTCTTTGTTGGACAACTTTTTTTTATTTAATGGATAGCGTTCGACAGGTTATGTTTGGGATACTTAGATTAAAAAAGATGTTCCACTTTTCAAAAGATAATTAAAAAGCTACTTAAATTATCATCGGGCAGTGAGCAAATATTGTCGTTGTCAATAAAAGTGTCGTCTGGTGTTCCAGGGGCACAGTCTCAACCAAAAACTCTTGGGCTACGTCTATATTGGCAAGATTTTGCGCAAATACTCTTTAACGCAAGAGTTTTTGCGTAAGAGAGTGTCTACACTGGCATGTGCCTTTGCGCAAAAGATGTGCTTTTGCGCAAAAGCATCCGTGCCAGTGTAGACGTGCTCTTGCGCAAGAAATCTCCGATGGCCATTTTAGCCATCGGGCTTTCTTGTACAAGAAATTAACGTTGCTGTCTATACAGGTCTCTTGTGCAAGAACAGTTGCGCAAGAGGGCTTATCCCTGAGCGGGAGCATCAGAGTATTTGCGCAAGAAGCACTGATTTTATATATTAGAATGTCAGTGTTATTGCGCAAGTACTCGCGGCCAGTGTAGACAGGTGGCAAGATTTTGCGCAAAAGCAGTTGCTTTTGAGCAAAATTTTGCCAATGTAGACGTAGCCTTGGTGCTCCTCATTAAAAAAAAAATATTGTTTGGTGTTTCTTGGTGTTAAAAAGTTTAAGAAACACTGAGCTAGAGGATTAAGAGTAATTTGTTTTATTCTATTAAAAAAAACCAAAACAAACCTAGAGAGTTAAATGAGTCTTTTAGACTGTAATTTTTGTTTATGGCAGAGACTGCCAGTTATTACTTGTACCCAGAATGCAAAGGGACATAGCCACCTTACTGGGGGCACGTTACTTTGAGCTACTTTATTACTTGTCTGAGGCCATGTCTACATTGAGAGAGAAGGTTGAACTTACTAAGGTCAACCTTTTAGCTCCTGATTTTGTAAAGCTGAAGTATATGTCCCTATTCTGTGCAAGGATTTGACCTAGTTATACCCCTTTACATTCTGGGTACATGTAGTCAGTGTCCCATAATGCATTCATCCCCCCTCTCCCCTCCTCTTGAGAGCAATGGCAAACAGACTTTTCACTTTTTTCCCTTGGTTATCTGTGCAGACACCGTAGCAGCATACACATGGAACCCAATGTGAATCCCATTGAACATCAGAGAATTATGATAATGAGATTAACCATGCTGGAGCATGTCCAGAGCACATTCAGGGTCCACTGGAACAAAGACAAATCTCAAGAGGCCATGAACATACTCTTCTGTGAAGCACTTGAGTTGAGCAACTAGCAAATGCTTCTGGCATCTGATCCTCTGAACCCAGTGGAACACTGGTTCTGGTGCCATCAGACAAGTACAGACCGGTGAGACCACATTATGATGCAGCTACGGGATGGTCAGCAGTAGCTGCAAAACTTCCTTAAGCCTAAGGCCACTTTCAAGGAAGTTTACAAATTGCTTTCCCCCGCCCTGAAGCGCAAAAATACCAGAATGCAACCCGCTCAGAGTGGAGAAGCACGTGGCAATTGCCCTGTGGAAGTTTGCAACGCCAGACAGCTGGGAATCAACTCTACAGTGGCCACACAGGAAATGAAATTCAGATTTACCTGGGGCTTTTCCTGTTTACCTGGAGAGCAGTAGAGGTAAAAGTCCTGGCCAGAGCAGTCACTGTGGGGCACTGTGGGGCACCTCCTGGAGGCGAAGAATGTCTTTTCATAGCATTGTGTCAGCACTACTGTAAAGTCAGCTATGCAAGGTCGAATTTAGCACTACTCCTTGTGAAAGCAGGAGGAGTATAGAAATCAGCTTTAATGACCCTTAAAGTCAATGGAACATGGTTGGTGGTGTGGCCTCATTGTTTGGAAAATCAACCTAATGCAGCTAAGTTCCAGTATAGACCAGGCCTGAGCACCTAATGAGCTCTGACTAGACTGTTATTATAATATAATATAATATAATATAATATAATATAATATAATATAATATAATATAATATAATATAATATAATATAATATAATATAATATAATATAATATAATATAATATAATATAATATAATATATCTGTCCCAGAAACATAGAAGCCTGGAGAAATGCGTAAGGCAAACAAACAACTTAGTAAAGCTTAACTGTATATTTCTAATTATTTCAGTTTCAAATGGATGTAATGAGTATCAAGTCAGCAGTAAAATAAATAAATATGAATACAAATACTATACTTGCATTTCAGTGCTTACTATATAAAGCAACATATGCAAGTCATTCTCTGTTTGAAATTTTAGTTTGGATTGACTTCCCTAGTGCATTTTATGCTATGTTTATTTAGGTCAGTTGATGTACCCCCTGGAAGACCACTATGTACCTCCAGGTACATGTCCTCCACATTAAGAATAATTCCCATAAGTAAGGAAATCTCAGGTTTCCACCTGTTTTTAAACAACTATGAGAGCAACTGTTGTGTTATGGTAAGGCACATTCCATTGTACTCTCAAGTACGACTCTCTTCTATTTTTGAAATAAACTCTCAGATTCCATAATTGCAAAGGGATATTCTGAGAGCACTCTCTCTTCCTCCTGCCACTGTGGACTCATCCATTTACTTTTCACTTCTGAAAATGTGGAAAGAAAGCTGTGATAAGTTTTCTAAAAAACTAAAGCGAGACTCTGACTCATCCCCCAACCCAAGAACCACCAGCAGAAACGGGGATGCCAAAGAACTCTGTTGTCTATGGAGGAGCTCTGAGTCCCTCCTCTAGTCTTTGCTGGTATGGAGTTCTACCTCCCATCCTATTCCCCCATCTATCTGCTCCTCAAAGTAGGTAAGAGCATTAGGGGTGTCACAACAATTTGCTTTCCCCAGACAACCATTTCTCCACTTGGACCATCCCAAGGATCCATTTCATAATCGGTCACAGTTCAAATTGGGAAGAACAGCCTAAGGAAACAGAAAAAGAGACATAAGGAAATGGATTCCAGACATGTGACACCTGTCCACTGCAAAGAACCATCGCTTATCCAAGAGACAGAAGCAGGCAGCCCCAGATGACATGATCTAAAGTTGATGCTGAATAACACAAGATCTGCTAGTACCAAATAATAATTCACAGCCTAGTCAGAGATAACACGCACAATAGAGCCTCCCGTGGCTGGCTGATACTGTGAATCATGCACTAGCCCACTTTCTCCCTCCAAGATACCTCGCTCAATGAAAATCTCTAACAGGGTAAGAAGGCAGGCAGCACTGCATTCATCTTCTCTGCAAACATCAAATCCCAGAGCGGTACCTCAGGTAAAACAAACTAATTCAAGTTAATCAATTTGACAATAGAAACCAGAGCCAAAGCTAAAGTTTTATGCTCACTGCCAGACCTCCACAGGGTAAAGGAGGTCACTGTTACCTTGTCAGTGAAGGTGGTGAAATACTAGGCAATATCAACAAGGCCACAGATGCAAAAGTCCAGAAACAAATCTTCTCCTTTTCCTCTCTAGGACTTGCAGAAGCCCTCTCTTGGTCAACCTGCAGAGCCAGCCACACCTGGATCTGATCTTCGGCCTGGATGTCAAGATGGAGGATATCACAACCCCACCTTGTCTTGGACAAACCATTATTTCATTAAAACAGTGGTCAGAAACTTATGGATGCCAACAAATTCTGAATCATGCTAACCAACGACAGCCCTTCGCTCACAGGATAAAAAGTCAAGGATCTGGTCAGTCATTGACATACTGACCTCCAAATGAACCCTCTCTCCCCAGGCCCACACAGATCCTCTCCGGCTTGAAGTACTGCCAGATTCAATACTGTACTTTCTGATTCAGAGGAAAGTGAAGAGGCACTAAAGAAAAAGAAGAAAATCTGGATAGGCTGCAGAGAGAGGGGTAGAAGCTGTGCTCCATGTGAAAGATGAATTTTTTCATTGTGCCGTCTTAAGCATAAAATGACACCAACATATGCATTTTTAAAACAACAAAAACAAACACAAAAACCCTCTGCAAAACAAGACACTTCAATGTACATGTTTCTTCCCCGAGGAAAAAAGGATAAGAGAATGAACAATACATGACAGATGTCAATCATGTAGCTTAATGCACCACCGGAAAGCATTCAGATACTATGGTGACAAGCTCAATATAGGAATCTGAACAGAAGAAAGAACAGTACAAGACAGACTATAAAAGACCATGACTATCTTTAACTGTTTACTTTGCGCTCAATGTGACCTTGTAAAACATCATCAATATACAAAAACACATGAGACAAAAGCTCCACAGTATCCAAAGTTATCAAACTTAAAAATTGTTCTCACTGAGTAGGACTATCGCTAGACTACAGCTTTTTTTAAAAAAAGTAGGCTTCGAAAAAAGCATCACCTGCATCTAGACTGCTGTTGCATTCTTTCGAAATTAAATCGAAAGAATGTGGCACGTTTTTTTGACCGTGGTAAACTTCATTTTATGAGGAAGAACACTTTTTTTTTTAAAAGAGATCTTTCGAAAAAAAAGCGTTCTTGAACACAAACAGCTTTTTCGAAAGAGAGCGTCCAGATTGCCTGGGTGCTCTCTTTCAAAAAATCAAATATCAGAGGGGTAGCCGTGTTACTAGCTTCTCCTCTCTTGGAATTCACACCTCCAGATCAGCTACTAGAAGTGGGCCTCATCTTCCCTGAATGGATCCACCTCGTCATCTCCAGCCTGATCCTGGCCTGCATATTTATACCTGCCTCTGGAAATTTCCACTACATGCATCTGACGAAGTGGGTCTTTGCTCACGAAAGCTTATGCTCCTACACTTCAGTTAGTCTATAAGGTGCCACAGGACTCCTCGCCGCTCTTTCAAAAAAGTGGATTGCTTTTTCGAAAGTCTCGTGGATATCTAGAGTATCTCTTTCGAAAAAGCCTCTTTCGAAAGAGGCTTGCAGTCTAGACGTACCCTAAGTGACCATGATTTTCTTTAGTCTTAGGTGGCTTTTTAAAATAGGTCTCATTTCTTAAAATGAGAACCTTAAAATGTCCATTATAAACTCTTCGACTGGTTTTGAGGTACAGACTTAGGATAGGGCTGCAGCTTTAAGAGTCAACAGGATAGAATTCACAGGAAGAGGAAATTTCAAAGCTCTGGCAAACCAAGTTTGCTCCAAGGACCCTTTGCTTGGTACAGTTATTGACGGCAGGAAGCATTCAATTAATGCCTGCTAATTTTAGACTAACTGGACAGGATTCGTTCAATCTGAGTTTTATTTAATTATTTTCTTTCCTTGCTGCTGTTAGCACTGCACTGAACTGATATTCCTTTCCTACTACAGCATGAACAGTTCAATAGACTTGAACTCCCTTGAGTCATCATTGGGCATAAGTTCCATTGTTACAGGGCTTCTATGAAGAGTTACACTTAGGCAGAAAGTTAAAAGTTGCCACACAGCCTCAACCACACAATGAAGTGTTCCTGATGAATCTCTCATGCACAGAAACTGTGCCAGGTGCTCAGACTGCATCAGAGAGATGCAAATTTTAGTTTGCACTAATTTGTTGAATATAAACTGGCCCATGAGGACTCTGTTGGCCTGGACTATAAGCTGCCCAAAGCACAGTAATGGGGTACTGTTTGAAATAGAACTGTATTATCATGCAGTTTTAGTGGACTAAAATGTACACCCCAGCTAGTGTGTGCACACATACATTCAAGTACCAAATAGAAAAATCTACAGAAACAGAAAGCTGCTGTTAATTATGTGGGTTATTCCAAACTTTCCCAACCAATAGAACTTGGAAACTTAAGATCCCACAAAGACAAAACTGTACATTACAAAACTGGTATTTTTCCAATCCTGGCTCATTTCCAAGAGGTGAATAAATGTTAGATCCACTAATCAAAGAAGTGAGCCTGAAATCGTGTAACTCCATGTTATGAAAATGCAAAAGCAGTTTGTGGGATGTAGGAAGGAGATCCTGACATTTTAAGGCACCACAGCTCCCTCACTGAAATATATAACAAGGCTTCATGTCCCACATTTTTGACCAAAGCCTTTAATCAACCTTAATCCAGCCCTGGAAGGATAAGCTGAATTTCCATTTGTAAACAATTAATTTATATTTCATCCTGAAGTTGCACAATACAACAGGCTATATTGTGGCCAACATAAACTTCAATAAGGCACATTTTATGCTGCACAAGGGATCAGGCATATTAGATACAAATGCTATTTTTCCCAAGTAGAGTCCAACTGGCACTAGAGGAAGAAACGATTACTACAGACAAAATCCAGGTGTCCCCAATCACCATCTATGGCTTCCCCTTCCCCATTATCTTTCATCACTTTCTTTATTTCCTTTTGGAAAATATTTATGGCTTACAAGTGGCCTGGTTTGTGTATTATATTCTAGAGAGGGAAAAGAAAGTTTAGTTCACACTTCAATATTTCAAGGGAAGGAAACGAAACAAATATTTTTGCAACACATTCATGTTTCTTAAGACCCTGGGGGAAGATCTGAACTTAGAGAACCCCAAGTGAAAAATCAGCGTTTTATCAGCTGGGCCAACGGTACTTTGTCAAATGCTTTTATAAACCGAAAGAGCAGAACAATTGTCAGAAATTAGTTTAGATTGTCTGCTAAGTTTGATCCTCTGCAAAAGCTTAGTGATCAACATCAATCTCACTTAAAGTTACAATAGCATGAATTGCTTTAGGTAAATAAATGCAACAATGACCACATAAGGAAAAAAAAAACCACAAGAGAAAACTGAAAAATGTCCAGAATTTAAGGATGAATGACTGGTTTATAAAGATGCTCACACCCAAATTTTCCATTAACTCCATTCGAAATGGTAAGCATTCAACAACTCGGGGGGGGGGGGGGAATATTATCAATTATCGATAATATTACATTGTATATTTTCAGTTATATGGCTCTTTGTTGATCACTTGTTCTGAATTTTGATGTAGTTTGGCTCTTTGGTTTGAAAAGGTTGCCAACCCCGCTGCAGACTAATTCGTGACACTGACATGAGTTATATGCCTCTGTATGTTTGTGAATATTTTGTTTTCTTGTTTTTAGTGCTGTGAGGAAGATTCTACCTCCCCCTTATGCTAACCGCCAGCACACATCAGCTCTCTGGCTTCAGATTTCTTACACCATGTTCTCTCTAATAACAAGGTTCACTGACTTTCTATATCACACTGCTTTGGGTGTATGTCCATCGGGTAAGCAGGCTTGTCATTTTGCCTTAGCTATACACTGCTACGTCGTACCCATCTGGGTTTTTTTTTTTTTTTTTTTTGCCCCTTTACTGAAATGCATTGCTTGTGTGTTCAGGACTGATGTGACAATGGATCCCAGGCTGAGCTGTACTGGGGTGGGAAGAGTTCCTGATCACCCTGAAATTCTGTTGGATAGGCCTTGGGGGAAGGAATGACTCAGAGTGCGTCTCTCCATGTAGCAGTTGTTGTATTCCCACTAGCCCTGTGACACTGGGGGTGCGCTTTTGTTACTCTTGGACAACTCCCCTCCCCCTTTTCCAGACTTCCTTTCTTCCCCCGGATGTCTACCCGGTCTCTCTAATGTAAGTGCTTTTGGGCAGGGCTGTCTTAATGCTTAGGACAACTGGGAATCATGCAATACAAAGAGTAATAGGAAATACTCCCAGTGCCTTTGCTGCAGCATTCCAGCTGAATATCCCCTGCAATGTGGGAGCAGCGGAGGTAGCAAAACCTAAGCCTGAAAGTTGTCAGCTTGCTGGTCACCTGGCCAGTCACTTTTAGAATTGTCCTCCTTCACCCATATAAATCCAGTTACTGGAAGGAGAGTGGAAAGTCCTGGGAGAGCTCACCTGGAGCCGTCATATTAAGGAAGTATTTGATACATTGCAATGGTCTTTTGCTGCGTGTTTACATCTGGAATCAAGAAGAGGGGCAGCAGCATGGAACCAGCCAGCTTTCCATGGTTACAAGCAGCAGCCTTAGACAAGAAGAGGGTTGGGTTTTGTCTAGTCATCAACATCCGGTAGCCCTGAGAAAAGGGATTAATTCTGCTCTGCATTTACAATTTGTTCTAAATCCCTTCCCCCTTTAATACATATCCCTCATTTTGTTCATCGGTTCCATTTTCCAATGTGTCAGCACCCTCCTTTCTATCTTTAATAGATTGAAAAGTGTAGCCGGTGTGTTGCACTCTCACTAAATCATCCATGATGTATTATGCTTGGCTTAAATGGCTGAGTCCCATTTGCACAATTGCCCTATTAATTTACTCACCATTGATTTACACCTCTTTTTCGGGAAACCACCCATCATTCCCCGATTTTACAGACACTCTCAAAAGCTCTATTCCTGTCTTTTTCTCCCCACCTCCTCTCTTCCATTTGTCTTCCTTGGTCCATTTCTCATCTTCCTCCTTCTCCCCCTCACTGTTGTTTTCCTTTGCTTCTTTCTCAAGCCCTCTCCATTTTCTCCCTTTCATCTTTCCCCCATCCTCATTTACAATAGCTAAATAAATCCATTGTGAAATATTCAAAAACATAAAAGATACAGATTTAAAGATAAAGAAATCCAAATTGAAACTCCTTGTTCCATGACGGCACAAAGATGCACAACCACTGTGACTTCATCTTAGATCAGGGCTCCTCAACTTTGGAAGCCCCGGGGGCCACAATGATACTCACAGCACATGCCAAGGGCCGCAACTTAAGTGTGGTTGCATATACATGCAAACATATATTCAAATATATGCAAATAGCTTCTTTCACACTGATGGGCATAAATACAAAAATTAATGCAGGACTATACAACATACAGGCCCCATTTAAGTCAGTTCTGCTGATATTAACAAAATGCAATATTTACTCAATTTCCACCCATATGACAGCACTTTTAATGAGCAATGACAGTCCAGGAATTTAACTACTAAAATGCATATCTGCATATCAGCAGAAGAGCATTATATTAACTACTTTTTTGTTTTGGCTCCCACCCGTGCGCTGCCTTTTGAGCCCTGTGTAAACCCAAGCCACACCGCAGGCCGCAAACAAACAGGTCGTGGGCCACATACAGCCCACAAGTTGATTAGACTGATAGGAGACCATCATCTTTGTTGTGGGGTTTTAATATGTCCTTGTGTTCTTTGATTTTGTAGGCTCTCAGTCTTGTAGCTCAGATCTTACATTCAGTTTTAAGAGTCCACTCCATAAATCTACTATATATTTTAGAGAGTTTGTCTGTTTGATCAAGACTCCTCCTAAATGGTAAAAGCTACCACCATCAAATTCGATAGGTAGCTTCTTCTTATCAAAGCAGCCTAAAAGCTTGGTTGTGGCAGGAAAATGGGGTGTGCCTGGAATGGAATCGCTCCTCAGAAAACCAAAGAGAAAAGAGACAGAATCACCAAATCAAGGACAGTTCTCACAACTGACATAACTGAGTGAATGTTGAAAGGGACTGAAACAAGATGAGCCAAAAAAATAGGATGAACCTAGAACAGGATTGCTTCTCAACAGACCTTATAGAAAAGAGACAAAATGGAGAAATTTGGAATAGTGCTTGGTTTTGAAGAGCTAAATCAATGTTCAAGGTTTGAAAACTAGAAGAAAAAATTATTATAGCCCTTTTTTTTATTAAAACATAGTGAAAGTTAAGAGTTTATTGGGATGAAGAAAAAAATATACTTGATGGAATTCCCAGTTAAAAAAAAAAAACCTAAAATGTTAACAATCCCTTTTTTAAAAAATCTGAAATAAAAATTAATCTAATAAAAATAACACTATTTTTTGAAAAATACAAACATTTTAATAAAACATGTACATTTTCCTTTTATTTAAAAATAACCAACACTGTTAATGGACCTGAGCAATGCCAGGTAAATCTGCTATTTATATATAAAAACAGAGACAGAGAGACAGAACACAAACTGGTGTTGTGATTCCCAGTTTGCTGCTAAATCCAAACATTTCTAGCCTGTCTATGTGTATCTATTTATCTATCTATATACAGATACAAAGGTTTAGAGGCAGTAATTTATTGTATAATATATTATATATTTATCATTCCTACTCTTCTTCAACTTTCAGTAAAAAAAAGACTGAAAACTTTCCTGAAATGGAACAGTGATGCAGTGACAAATCTGCTCCATCAGAAATGAAGTATAGTTTAAAAACGTTTGAATGCATAAGGTTGATGTGGAAGGCGATTGAGATTTGCATAGTTAGATAGGGTCCAAAAATAATCCTGACCCTGAACGGAAGAAAGGGAAGAAAAAAGAGAAAGAGAGAAAAGGACAGGGAAAAATGGTTATGGGATAGAACATCAAAGGGCAGTGTAGCTAGGATAAGAATTCAGTGGACTAGCCCATTACCTATTGGAAATCAGTCACAAATTAAACAAACCGAAAAGTCACAAAATGTCCTTGCTGACGTTTGTTTCTATACTAAATCAGGGGTCTCATTCAATATGGCTGGCCATCTCCAGTGTAACTGGCATAGCACAAATACTGGAAGCCACGATTGAGACTTGTTGGCTCATTAGATATGGGTGGGGAAAAGCGTGCGTAATGTCTGCTTTCATTATGCAATCCGTGATCTCACTGTGCCATTCTGATGAACTCCTACATCCAAGGACAAATACCAAACCAAAACAATGGATGCAGCCTATAGAGCAGTGGTTTCCAACCTTTTTAAGCACAAGATCACTTTTTGAATTTAAGAGCAATCCAGGATCTACCTCAAACCAAAATGCTTTTGCCCCACCTCCTTCATGCCCCTTCTTCAAGGCCCTGCTCACTCCATCCTCCCTCCCCCATCCTCCGTTACTTTCACCAGGCGGGGCAGAGGGTTGGGGCGCAGACGATGGTCTTGGGCCAAGAGATTTGGAGTGTTTGAAGGGCTCTGGGCTGAGCTTGGGGCAGAAGTTGCGGTGTAGGAGGGGGTTCAGGGTAAAGCTCTGTAAGGGAGCTTGGGTCTAGGAGCGCTCAGGGCTAGGGCAGGGGCTTAGGCGTGTAAGAAGGGATACATGACTGGGACAGGGATTCAGGATGCAGGCTCCAGCTGAACACCACTTACCACAAGTGGCTCCTGTGTGGTGGTGCAATGGGGCTAAGACAGGCTCCCCTCTTCCTTGGCCCTGTACTACTCCCAAAAGCAGCCAGCAAACTCCCTCCATCCCAAACCCTGTTGTGCTCCTCACCCCCGTTCTGTGGAGATAGAATACAGGGTGGGAGAAGGAAACAGCTCCAAGGCAAAGGGCAGGAGATGTGCAACAGTGGCGGGGTGGGGAGAGGAGGGGCAGCTGAAGTGCCGACACTTGATAGCCTCTTGGACAAACCAGTCAAGATCACCTGTCAGAGGCTCCAAGATCTACCAGTAGATCCTGATCGATTGGTTGGTGACCACTGCTATAGAGACTTTTATTATATTAGAATGTCTATTGTCACTGATAGCCTGAAGGAAAGAAAATCACCTGAGAGCCAGAGGATTGGTGTAAGGGAAAGGACTGCTTCAATTGGAGCACTTGAGTTTGTTTTTTCTTGACAGATGTAAAGTACAGGCAGTCCTTACTTTTTAGACTCACAAAAATATTAAAATGTTAACTCATCCTTGTTAATACCTTAGGGTGTGTCTAGACTACATGCCTCCTTCGACGGAGGCATGTAGATTAGCCAGATCGGAAGAGGGAAATGAAGCCGCGATTAAAATAATCGCGGCTTCATTTAAATTTAAATGGCTGCCCCGATCTGCCGATCAGCTGTTTGTCGGCAGATCGGGGGAGTCTGGACGCGATGCCCCGACAAAGAAGCCTTTCTTCATCGACACAGGTAAGCCTCGTGAAACCAGGCTTACCTGTGTCGATGAAGAAAGGCTTCTTTGTCGGGGCATCGCGTCCAGACTCCCCCGATCTGCCGACAAACAGCTGATCGGCAGATCGGGGCAGCCATTTAAATTTAAATGAAGCCGCGATTATTTTAATCGCGGCTTCATTTCCCTCTTCCGATCTGGCTAATCTACATGCCTCCGTCGAAGGAGGCATGTAGTCTAGACACACCCTTAGTGTTGAAGAAAAACAACAAATACAGTAAAGAACGAGGTAAATCCATGAACTTTCTCTGCTTGGTTATTATCTGAAAAACACCATGTAACTACAACTTAATTACAGGCTCCAGAAGGTAACATGATGCACTAACATAGTTTGTGAAATTACAAATTTTATTACCAATTTAATTTCCAGGTAGTTGGTAGTTTGAAGATTTACAATGTAGTTCAGAGAATAGGAACTGCCTGTATTATGCACATATTCACATTTCAAAGTCTGCATTATGTAATTATGGGTACATCAACCCAGCAACATAATTTCGAAATAACTAGCGTTATTTTGAAATAACTTAGTCCATGTCTACACAGCAGGCCGTAATTTCGAAATAATGTCAAAATACTGTGAAGCTGGAGAACTTCTTACTCCGACCCCTGTAACCTTCATTGCAAGAGAAGTAAGGGAAGTCGGAGGAAGAGCGCTCTGTTTTGAAATAAGTGCTCTGTAGACGCTCCCAATTTCAAAATAAACTACGCAATTGACGCATCTCAATTTGAGTTAAGCCCTGCTGTGCAGACACACCCTTAATAGTCAATGGTTATTATGGAATTATAAAGTTCTACACCAGGGAGAGGTAATCTAGGCTAGAGAGTGGGCTACATGAGTGGCCCTCCATCTCAGTGAGCCGCTAGATTGTTATAACCAAAATAGTCTCCAGGGATAGGATAGTTTTGCTAACTGTGGTTGTGCACCTAGAACTGGCGGGGTGAGCTGACTGAACTGTAGCAGCGTTGGGATTGGATGCAAAGGGAGCGCACAGTTCTCACAATGTTGTGTGCAATCAGCACACACCTCCCTTCACATGCCCTTGCTTTAAGTGAGGGTCACTTCTATAATACTTGTAAGAAAAAAAAATAATGCAGATGAAAACCAGCAGACTCTGGCAACCCCGTGCATGGGCAATGGCAAACAAAATGTCTCGTGGCCCACACATAGAACCCTGAGGGGCCGCAGGTTGCCCACTAGGTTATGTCTAGACTACATGCCTCTGCCGGCAGAGGCATGTAAATTAGACTACCTGACATAGTCAATGAAGCGGGGATTTAAATATCCTCCACTTCATTAAAATAAAAATGGCCACCGCGCTGTGCCGGCTCAGCTAATCGTCGGCACAATGCGGCAGTCAAGATGTGGATCAATTGGCGAGGAAAGCCTTTGCTGACCAATCCCTTACGCTTTGTGAAACAAGGTTTACAAGATCGGCTGGCAAAGGCTTACCTTGCCGACCGATCCGCGTCTTGACTGCCGCATTGTGCCGACAATCAGCTGAGCTGGCACAGCGTGGCGGCCATTTTTATTTGAATGAAGCAGGGGATATTTAAATCCCCGCTTCATTGACTATGTTGGATATTCTAATTTACATGCCTCTGCCAGCAGAGGCCTGTAATCTAGACATACCCTTAGTGACCTAGATAGTTGTTTGTGCCCTCCTACATACAGTGATAGAATATTACAGCCTTAAAATGACTGGAAAAACTTCTTATTGGAGAATTCATTCTTCTGCTGCTTTAGATTTTCTGTACGAACAACTTGTGTAAAATGCAAATGGAACATAATAAAAGATTTTGCTAAGGAAGCACTCGCTGTAAGCTCTCTTTGGAGGGGAAGTGTGACCCTCCCTCCCTCACACCTACAAAAGAGCACACTACCTTTATGATGAATGCCTTCGATCTCCCCAGGAAGGATTTTTATTTTCCTGCACCTGATCTGTCGTCTGAGAAATTGACTGTTTTGATTGACTGGTCCCGAACTGCCCTGTTCTTAGAAAATTAAGATGGCAGCTTGCCAGTTCTCTTTGAGGAGCAGGGCTTACTTTATTTCTCTTTAGAAAAAAAAAGTTCTATTAAAGGATTAGAAAATACTACATGTGCTTTTATTACATCTTAATAAAAATAGTTTTATATTCACCAATAGGAAGTACAAAAGAAAGATAAGCTAGCTGGTATATATGCAGCAGACCAAAGAGGAAGTGAATAAGCCACTGCGGAGAGGCAAGAGATCTGGCTTCTACTCCTAGTTCTACCACTGATGTGCTGAGTGACCTTGGGCAAATGACTTCTTCTTTATGGGCTGCTGCTTCCCCAGCCAACCATTGTTTCATTTACTTAGCTTGTATGTCTTTAGCAGTAGGGAGCATCTTTTATTAAGCATCTGAATGATTTTTAACATTGTGGGAGCCAACTTGGCTGGGGACTATTCAGTATTATTGTAATACAACTATATAACCAACTAAATTATGTAATAATAATAATAATAATAATAATAATAATGTTTCTAGTTTATCTGGGGCATACATTGCCATACTGGTTATTCAAAACTTTCTGACATCACCGACACAAGCAGACTTTTGGGGTTAAAGTGTGCCTGGATTACGTAATAGACAAATTTGAATTACTGCAAGGGTGGGCTGCTAGCTCCACCTAATATCAAGGTATTAAACAGCTTCCATCATAAGATCCAATATTCAGTGGATTATAATTTGCCAAACTTTAGCTGTTTGGGTTTAAATTTCCCATGATAGGTGTTTGCCTCAGATAGAATAAACTTAAAAAACAAGAAATGGTCTGGTAGCACTTTAAAGACTAACAAAACATGGAGATGCTATCATGAGCTTTGGTGGGCACAATCCACTTCTCAGCTATCCCTCTGAAGCTTTCAGACAGAATAGTATGTGATCATGTAATTAAAGTCAGGCTCAATATGCATATACAAAAAGGGGTCAAATTAAGGTTTCACGGATAACCTCAATACCAGCATTTACTAACTTTTAAATGTTTGATTTAGTGACATTTTTGTGAATGTATTATGAATATAAAGCTATATTAATTCATAGCCCTCCTGTTGAGGACTATGTTTCTCAATGGACTGGTAACAAGATACTGGGACCTTTCATATCTTAGTCACTAATTTAAATCCAGCCTAGGGCTGTTGTGATGAATGGTAACTACCATTGGACGGCTGTTTGGAGGCCTCCGTGAAGTAACTTGGAGCCTGAAGTCCTCGTGTTCCACAATGCATGTGATTACTGAAACAATTTATAATCTGTAACTGTGACTTTGACTGTCTGTTTGTGTGATAAACTGCCTGATCTTAGATCTACTTACCATGGGATCTACATCACACTGGGTCGACAGAAAATACTCTTCCATCAACTCCCCTTATGCTTCTCATTCTGGTGGAGTACCAGAGTTGACATGAAATTGACTGGCAATCAATGTATTGCATCTACACTAGACATGATAAATCAACCCCTGCTAGATTGATCGCTACCTGGTTAACTGGGCCCATAGTGAAGATATGCCCTGAATTATGCACCTAAACGCCTGCACTTACAAATACTGAGATGACCCTTAGAAAATGTGTCCTTTGTTAGTCTGCTGGTTTGCAACCTGAAAAGAGAGAGCAAGAACTGACATGGGGATTATCCCTTCAACTTCAGGTGGTTTACATCTCATCAAGTTGAAATCTAAGGGCCTCGATCTAACAAAGCACTTAAGCAAAGGCCTAGTTCCACTGACTTCAACAGGATTATTCATATGCTTAAAATTAATCAGGCTGTTACGTAATTTGCTGGATAGGGTCACAGGGTCAAGCAGTATGTGTTCTGTCGCTAAACCAAGAATTTCTCTTCTTCAATACCTTGCACACAGAAACTTTCATGAGAAGCAAACTCCCATGGCATTTTCTTTAAAGGTTAAACTCTGATTCTGTACAGGGAACTGTGCCCTACACTCTCAAGGCTTACTTCATACCAAACAGAACGTTGCACCCACAAAAAAATTCCGTCCTCAGGAAGGCTGGTGGCGTTTATTGCTCTCTTCCACCACGGTACACAAGGAAGAAGATAGTTTTAGATCTTTCTGAGAGGTGTCCAGAGATCCGTCCATCGGAACTGATTCAGGGAGCCACTGCATGAGCAAACATTCCAGCTGATAGAACATGTTCCTTTTTTAGATGTTCAGCCCCATCCAGTAATGAAAGCTGGGCTCCCTCCCTCTGGATCACCTAGGTTCCCCTTTTGGGAGCAGCACGGGGGTCTGTTGGTTCCCTATCTGCTCCCACTATCTGGCATAGGAAGTGGGATATGAAAAGAAAACTCTAGGCTGCCGGCAACAGTGAATTATGGAGGAAATTTGAAAGTTAGGTGAAAGACAACCAAAAAACCCCCACCCCCTCAGCAGGGAGACGAAATAGTAGAAGTGGCCCTGGTTTTAGCCACACCTGTGATTCAAAGAAAGATTGTAGAGACATATACCAGGTGCTGACCGAGGACCGCTTTATAGGAAGTCCCTAACTTTATTACATTCCCACCCTCTAAGACGAAGAACTCTATGGGCACATCTACACAGCAGGGCTAACGCCGAAATAAGATGCACAACTTCAGCTATGTCAATTGCATTGCTTAAGTCGAAATAGCTTATTTCGGATTTTGGCGCTGTGTACTGAGGTAAAGCGCTCATCCTCCGACTTCCCTTACTCCTCGTACAATGAGGGTTACAGGAGTCGAAGAAAGAAGTCCTCCAGCTCGCCATTATTTTGACATTATGTCGACATAACTGCTTGTAATGTAGATGCAGACTATGTTATTTGGGAATAATTGATGTTATTCTGAAATAACACTGCTATTTAGACGTACCCTATGAGTTTATACGTTAACCCGTTGCCCACCTTCACGATTTGCCGACGACATGCACCCTTTCCCTCGCATTGATTCTGATATTGAATTTGCTTAGTTTAGGAGATGAAAATAAAATATTTCTCTTCCTCCCAACAGGGATATTTAAAATGTTATCAGCTATTCTGCCTTTGTTTTGTTTCCCCTTCAGCTTTATTCAGCATTCATGTATTTTGTTTGAGAGAGCACACATTGATGATTAATGTGTGCCTAATGCTCTAAATAGCTTCCATCACATCATTTTCAGTATTCAGCTCTCAAATCCCTCCCTTACTACAGTACATAAATGATATAAACATCTCATCAATAACATAAAAAATTCATAGTCTGTCTACAATGCAGCTGCTATCACAGGTTTATGTCAACAATCGGCCTGATTTTTAATAGCATAAATGTTTAAAGAGGTGGCAATGGCTGTAAACTATCTGCAGGGATATTTAGAACAGACATATGCCAGAACAATGCTGTTCTCATACTGGAGACATTGTCGCACAGCAGGAAAACAATGTTTATCCCTGCAAATGTTTACCCGGCTTCAGTCCTTGTGAGGTTTTTAATGGATAACAGTTCGGTGAAAGGGGTTGCTTCTTTTGCCCCTTCTGGGCAGAAAGTGCCATTTTGTTCATATTACAAGTGGGATCCATTGAGTGCACTTCACTGTCTATCTGACATCTGATTGACAAAGGTTTGCTTTCATTTTCCTTTCTGAGCTATAATAGGATTGCTTGCAGATGCTTCAGTGTTTGGTAATTCTAATGGTTATACTGATTTCTGGTTTATTCTCTATCCTAGAAGAGAGTCAATCCTCTGCATTGCTATTCTGAAAAACGCCTATCTTCAAAATAAATCAATGCTAACCCCTTGCTGCGGTTTCTTTTACTTGCTGCAAAATAGTGCAGGACTTTAAATTAAAAAATACAAAGTGCTTTACATACGCACATACAATATTCATTTTTAATCTGCACAGGATTTCCTTATCAGCACTGCATCCATCGCTATCATTAAAAGGCAAAACCAGTGGTTCCATTATCCATGCATCAAATTGCAGTTTCCATCACAATCTTTCATTCCAGCCTTGAACTTAATCATGTTATGCCCCACCTGACACATGAAATGAGCAAACTCTACACTGAATGTTGCTCTGTCTTTCCCTCTCTCTACCTACAGCCCACAACCCAGAAAGTCCTGCCTTGAACAGATGGGTTTGCTAAAAATGGGACATATTCTGAAAATCTGTCTGGTGTAAGGAACATCTCATGAAACCCTAATTTGATGACATACTGGGAATCACTACCGTGTACTAGACTACAAAGAAAAGTCGGAAAAAGATATGCAAATTGCGAACCACAATTTGCGTGTCTTTTTCTGCTTTTCTTTCAAAAGATGCTTTTCCGAAATTTGGCACGTCTACATGGCGCCAAATTTCAGAAAAACCTGCTCTTTTGAGCCATCCCTTCTTCCTTGTAAAATGAGGTTTACAGGGATGGCAAAAGAACACATCCGCTTTTCCTATTTTTTTCCAGAAAAGTGGGCACATTCTTTGGATGCGGCATTGTTTTTCCGTGATACCATCAGTATCCCAGAAAAGCGCTGCAATCTAGACGTAGCCTCAGAAATGGACCATAGCAAGCCGCTTTAAATCCTTCGTTAGATGTTTTATCTCATACGTAACTGGAAGTCCTGATCTGCATAGGCAGATTTCCCACTGGCTTCAGCAGAGACCTGCACAGGATCCCATTTGCAGGATCCGGGTCATAAGTTGTTGTCATTGCACATATCCTGATGTTTATCATTTCTGAAGTCTATAATTAAATAAAACTCATCAAACAAGCGCCAAATGCTCTTCAATCTTTCCCATGTGGGCAATAATCAAGACACAACACTTTGCATGATGTAGACAGGGACTGTGATCTAACAGAATGAAAAAGGAAGGAGAAGCTTGAATTTCAAAAACACTGAATATTTGCAACTCCATATAGACCCAATAAGGTTTCTCAGGATCTATAAGCCAAGGAACTTCTCATTCTATCACTGACTGTAAGGCATAGATGCTAATTTGTGTACATTTTCACGCAACATCCCATGCAAATAATTTGCAAATATGTAAATGAGCTGACTGCATAATCTGCAAAATTGTATAAAATGTGTATGTGATTATAAACTTCGGTTCAAAGTCAATGTTCTATGTCTTAAACAGTAGTGACATTGGGATAGGGAGCAGTACAAAACTTGGCAGCTGCGGCATTAGTCAATGAAGGGTTTATAAGGAAGAAGTGGGTGTTGGGTGCGGGTGTCTGAGCAGAAGAGAGGGAGCTGTCAGAGAAGGGGCTGGGGGAAGCTGGGTGGTAACTAAGGGTATGTCATTCCACGAGGTGTAACAGTTAACTCAAACTAAGGACTTAGTTCGAGTTAACGTTTGACTGCTGCATGTAGCCGTGGGCAGTTAGTTCAGACTAAGGGGATTTAAAAATGGCACCCGGATAGGAAGATTCAAATAAAGCCTGGTATATTTAAATCCCGGGCTTCATTTGCAACTTCAAATGCCTACATTAGCCTCCCTAATTCGAACTGGGGGCTAGTGTAGACATACCCTATAAGGTTTGGTTTCTGGGGTGTTGGCGAGGAGAGGAGGCTGGGGAAAGACAGGGAAAGCTAGGCTCACAGAGGTGTCCAGGCATGTAGGTGTCTGGGGAAAGCCAGGAGGTAGATGAGAACAGTGAGGAGCCTTTGTGGGAGCTGAAGGGAAGAAGAGGACAGGTGAGTGGAAGTAGGGAGCTGGGTGACTGGGAGTATCAGGGCCGGATGCTATTCGGGAGTGTCTGGGTATAGTACAGAAATGAGAAAGAGCTGCTGCACATTCAGGAGGGTTAAAACTACACTGGAATCAAGACAACTGGAAGCTTTGCCTTCCCCTCTCCATCTCGTGTCTCATGGCACTATGTGGTTTGACGCATGGGGTGGGCACCCCTGCCTTGTGATGTGTCTTCTCCTGGGGGGAAACCCCAAGAGCAGCAAGTGACCCAACCATCTTATTCTACCTGCAACCGGCTCAACTGACCGAGGTCTCCTGCTGGCCCACTGACAGGTCGGGCAAAGGGGCACCTGCCCTGTGGCCCAGCCATTCAAAAGGGTCCGGCCGTCACCACTGCTGCAGCAGTGGGAGAGCCCGCCCATTCCAGGAGCATGGAGCTGTCCCCCAGGGACCAAGCAATTCTGTCAGCCTCCCATGGTCTCCTGCAAGTGCAGGGCCAGGGTCCCTAGCATGCGACTTTCCTTTTTTGGAGCATAAATGTGAGTATTTCTGGGAAGATACTACTGACTCCCAATTCCTTTCCCCAACATGATGCAATACGCTGACCACCAGGCATTGCTGCTCACTTGTGTACATTTTCATGCAGCACCCCATGTAGATGGTACAGGCATAGTCCCAGAACTGCAGCCAGATTGTACCAAAGTGGAACATCAAACAGAGAGTCAACTTCTACACTGACAAAACCAAGCTGGTTCAGTAGCCACTGAATACTGACATCCCACAATTATTTTAAACCACTTCAAGGCCTTTCAGAAAAGGGACTTATAACAAACACAGCACCATTTTAACAAGCTAAATTTCCTGTCGCACACAGGGTTGATTCCTGTCAGTGCAACACTCATTTGAGTCTGATTAAGTCGTTGTGATGAACTTCAGAGTTTAGACTGCCCTTGAGCCTCACATCTATCTGATCTTTAATTCTACTACCCGCTCATTTCTTGCTAAGCACACAACTCTGAGTCCCAGTGGAGCAGCCTCATTCAGCCTCTGCATCAATACGTTCAGTGCTGAATTCATTTCTGCAGGGAGCCCAGTAAATCTGAACTTTCCAAAATCATTTGGCCCCCATTACTGGTAAGCACTGCTCTTAAATAGGTTGTAACTCCAGCTAATAGGCTCTATAATCACAGCTGAATTGAACAAAAGGGTCCAGTATGGGTTGGCATCAGTCATTTTTATTCCCAATCAACTCAACTGCATAGAAGGGAACTGGTTTTACAATTATATTTATTAAAAAAAGTCAGCCAAAAAGCTTCCAAGGGCATCTACAAAGTCTGGCACAGCACTGATACAAGAGTTAGAACAGTCAGCCTTTTGGCCTTGCAAGATGGCAACAGTCCAGAAAGCAAGAGGGTAAATTTTAGGATGCAAAAAAAAAAAAAAAAAAAAAAAAATCTAATGAAAAATTCTAATGTAAAGAGTCACATCTTCTGCTGTTCAAGGAGATCTGAAAGTAACTAAGTCTATTGTGCAGTAGTTAATGACAGAGGCACTTACATCTCAATCACATGTCCACAAAGACAAGACAAGCTGTATGATATTGTTTCATCTTGTTTAAAAAAAAACACTATCTAAATCTTATCACTGAAATTGATAGTGTTTACTTAAACCTTATTCCAGCTTTGCTGACTTCAACAGATATTGAAGTCGCTAATAAATCTATTTCAATGGTTCTTTACAACTCTTTTCGTTTTCAACATGCACTATGGCCTCTCTGATCTATATCTCAAGACCACATTTTTGCTTATAAATATCTAGATGTTTTGCTGGTACTTGCTGCAAAGTCTGGAATGAAACTGAACAGCAAGTAAACAGAGTGGAAAATGAATTTGATGTAGTGTCTCCCACCCCCCCACCCCCGTTTCTCTTCTTTCTGTCAGAAGGCAGCAGCACCAATCTTGACATGCATCACGTTCTTTCCACAGAAGGCAACTTGTCACAAAAGCTAAAAGCAGGAAGCTGTTTGGAAACGAGCACAGCCTACTCTCATGCTGCTACTCGTCATGCTGCCTTGCTGTTGAATGCTGGCAAGAAGATGGCTTCCCAATCAATGCCACTGGTTCTTATGAAGAGCGTGATTCAAGCAGCTAAGTGTAGTATATAGCAGTAACTTTATTAACACGATGCACTTATGAACAGCAGCATAATGTATATGCTGACAGGGCACAATTTGTAGCCACTCTATGCAGATGGGAGAGAGCTCTCCCATCAACATCATTAAACCACTTCCAACGAACACCAGTAACTATGTCGGCAGAGGAACATCTCCCACTGACATGGTGCTGTACACACGGGTGCTTCGGTCCATGTAACTTACATTGCTCAGACAAATTTTTTCATGCCCACAAGCAACAAATTATACAAACAAAAGTGCTAGTGTAGACATAACCTTCGGCCAGATCTGGACTAGTGGACAATGTTAAACTAAGGCTAAGTCCACGCTATAGGTACACAATTCCAGCTACATAAAAAAACATAGCTGGTGTTGATATACATTAAGCCACACTTTAGCGCCGCCCTCACAGCAGGAAGTCCATGGGAGAAACACGCCTATCAACTTCCCTTGATCCTTACGAGGAGCAGGAGTTCCAGCCTCGAACTAGACTCACTAAATCGAACTCCAGAAGATGGACTGCTGTAGTGTTGATCTTCCAGAAGTGAAGATGTGGACTGTTGTGCAAGTCCAGTTATGTGAATAGCATAGCTGGAGTTGACGTACCTAGGAATTACTGTGGCATCTCTTCATATACCCACTAAATCGACTCCCACAGGGGTGCAGCCCCACAGTGCCGAACTTCTGATAAGTGTAGACAAGGACTAAGTCACAGTAGGCTGCAGATCTCCTAGAGACGGCCACTCCCATATTTCTCATGTTTTTTGATCATTCATGGAAGAGGTAATAGTGCTGACCTTTAGATCGCCATAATTAGAATCCATATTTAATGTCCCATTGAGACAATGCCAGGCACTCATGAGGGCATCTGTTATTATTTCACAGGCTATTTTCGTAATCATCGGGCTGTTTAAAGTTAGCCTCTGAAGTCTATATTCAAGTACTAAACAAACGGGTTTTGATTTTCAGAGGTCAGAGGTCCTTAAATGGGAGCAGCAAGTTCCCTGTGCATATCATTGCATGCCATGCAGAATCCATATCCTAAAACTAAAAAGCACACCCCACCACAACTGAGAGAATCAAAACTGAAAGAGCTATCAATATTGCCTAGCAATGACAGGCATGCTGATTTTCTCAAACCACAAAATACAGTGAAAGAAGGGGCTTCATACTACTATCACATATGCTGGTGTAAAGAAAGGAGTAATTCCAGAGAAGTCAGTGAAGCTGCAATTGGTACAAACTGGTGCAAGGGAGAAGATAACCAAGCCGAGGTGTAATCAAATATATCCACAGATAAATTACTCTAGTTGGAATTTAGAAGAGAAAGTACCAGTCAGTGGAATATGAATAGTGAATTGAAGGAATTCACTCGATAATGCATCCGGCCACCCTGACATTAGATCATCCAATTTTTCACCAGACATTTGAAAAAATATTAAAAGATTTAGATATAATGGTATTAATATAGAAATATAGAATCAAATCTGATTGTTAGAAGTTGACACAGCTGTGGGGACTTAGAGGTTTCAATATATTGACCAACCTGTCTCATCCAAGTCCCAAGAAAGCAAGCCTAAATGTCATCTATATCTTATCTCCATTACCGCATAGTGCATCTGGCAGTCACTTGGGATAATGAAGAAAGCAGGCATAACTAGCAAAGAGGATGAAGGGGCATTGGCAATAACATACATGGCTGTACAGGTCCCTGTAAGAACATATCTAGTCTCTTCCATTCATGAGCACTGCAAATTACCTAATTTATTATTTAAAAAAGTAAATAAAGAGGAAGCAGAAATCTATTCTGACATAATTCGACACAGTCATTTTTAAACAATATGTGATGGCTTTGCAGTCTGGTGTTCCACAAAAGAGGGGCTCATTTTCTACAAATGCCTACAAAGAAAAAATGATAGCACTCAGCAATACAGCATGGACTATTCCATCAGGAATTAAAGCTTTCCTCTCTGACGTCCCCATTCAAATGCTTATTGGACAATCTCCTGCTTTCATCTCCATTATTGTGATTTATTTATGAATGGGTCCCCCCTCAAAAAAAAAAAAATTACAGAAGACAAACCTAAGGTGAGGGTGCATTATAATAATAAACGAAAGGATGAGTCCTGTTTACTCGCACCATATTTCACAGCTAAAATGCTTACTACGTTTTTAACTGTGACATTCTTCCTTTAGCCGGTTTCGGTTTTGAAGTAATGATATAAAATTCATTTCATCTCTTTTTTCAAGTCTGACTCCTTCATACATAACATCAGGCTTGTCATATCTGAGGAATTATTAAAATAAGACGAAGCCTGCTGTATCTGAGCAGAAAAGCTTCTTTGAGCTGGCATCCTCAGGAGAGAAGCAAGCTCAATCTCATTAGCTGGTGCTGAGAAGGTGTCCTAGTCACTAGGTTCAAGGTGATGAAAGATTAGGGCGTTTGGCCTCGGCTCATTTTGTATGCAGCTCACATCACTCCCTGCCCATGAACACGAAATTACATTGAACCTGGGGAGTCTAACTCCATTAATTTTAAATGGAAGATTAATTTAACAATATGCGGCAGATATTTGTTACAAACCTATCATGTAAAAGTGACGGTTAGCAATAAATTGTGGTGACTCACACTGGCCGGTGGCCCTGGCTCAAATAAATCAGAAGGCATTTACACATAATTGCTGTTTTTAAAGACAGGGATATGAGAGATACATTTCTTTGATGAAAGATTGGGTAACTCCATTCAAGGAAACAGCAGCTGATATTAAAGCAATAGTGTCTTGTTTTAGAAGATGTTTTATTTAAAGATTTGTAGGACTGCAAAGCACAGCCATTTTAAAACGACTTTTTTTTTTTAAGTCTATGTGTGGGCAAAAAAAATCAATGTTTTCAGACAAAGAATCTTTATTGATTTTTCATGAAGTGACTATAACAACATTACAAAGATATCATTTAGAAGAGATAAAGAGGAAGTGTGAGTAGAGATGTGTGGTTTAAAAATAAGCACTCCCCTGGAAACAATAAATAAGGGAGTCTCTACCCAGACCTTGGGGCGAGGTACGGGTCCACGCCTAGACAAGGACTATTTGTGGCCTTATTTTTTTTACTGCTAGCACCCACATAATTTTTTAAATTCCTAGATGATTTATAAAATTAGGCTGCCTGCTTCGTCTTCCCACTTGCTACGTGCACCCTTTCACTTCGCTTTTTTATTTTATTGGACATTTTAAAGTTTATTCTTAAAATTGACAGCTTGAAAGAAAGAGGGATCGAGGCAATCTCTGGTCCGAACAGCCAGTCTGAGGGAAGGATATTTAGCATTTCAGTCGGAGGCGGTTGATAACTGACTGGCACCGTGGCACAGTCCACCACAAAAGCAAAGCTCACCTGCGCAGGAGACAGATCTTTCTTGGGGGCCAGTCCACAGGCCCACGGACAGGAGGAGGGCACAAAGTGCAGTTTCCCCGGGGCCTGGTGATCCCTAGGGGTCCGGGGCTCCCAGCTGCTTGCAGTGGTGGGTAGCCAGAGCCTTTAAATTGCCAGCAGAGTGCTGCACCACACACTCCGGGCAGTGCTAAGGGCTGGGGGGAAGAAGGGTCACCATAATCCAGGGCTGCCTGGGGACCATCATGGTGCACTCAGGGCAGGGCTCCGGGCTGGCTGCCCCTACCCCACCCCTTCCCCTTGAGGCTCTGTCCCTTGTGGGAGTGGGAGCCACCCCCCACACGCACACCTTGCCCAGGAGCCCGTAGGAGCCGGTGGGCACCCCTGTCAGTCCACAACTATGGAATGAAATCCTCCAGGAACTAACCGCCAGTGAAAATCTCATCACCTTCTGCTCCAAGCATGAGGAACCGTTCTTTGACTTCTTCAGGCAAGCAAGCAGCACTGTGCATATACATGTAGGAGTATAAACCACCACCCCTACACATACACAGTCCTCCTACCAAAACAAAACACTACACTGAACATACAATTTCCTCCCTTAGCAGAGGATAAGAGGAAGAACCAACCATGCATGAGAGATTTCTGTCATGTCACTGACTGCACTTTGGGAAGATGCTCAGATACTAGAGAGATGTGGACAGTTATGAACCTATATCAGAACAGAATAATTTCCAATCGTGGTTTCTGTAACATCAAGTCGGCAACTTAGACAGTAGCTTGGCTGAAGGGGAAACGGACAATGTATTAACTGCTGACGCATTTGTTTAGTCAGCTCAGGTTTCTGGAAACAGTTCAGGTGAGACGTGCGCTGAACTTCCCACCCCTGTACGTGTAGTCCTTCCCACACCTGTCCTCGCCTAGGTATTCCGACAGGTTTCTCATCGGAGACATGCACAGGTGTACACGGTGCTTCTTTTCACAAACATTCTGCCCTCTCAAAGCAATTGGAAGAAATATGCTGTAGCTTAGCTGCTGCAGCATGAACAATGTGAAGAGAATTCAAGGATACTTGATACTTTTAGGATTAGCAGTAGCGGGAGAATCCTGAGCCTTTCCAATGAAACCAAGAAGGTTAAGTGCCTGACCACACCGAGTCCCTGGAAAGGGTGCTATTTAAATCTCACTCCCTTGCAAAGCACCTCGCTTGCCAATTCTTATGCATATCACCACACGGCCTAAGGCACAAACACAATAAACAATCATAATATAAAATCCACCATTTAAATACAAGAAACATTTTGAAATTCATTTGTAAGAAGAAAGAAAGAAAACGTGGGTATGGCTTCTCCCCCCTGCCTTCATCTGTCCTCCTTTTCAGTTTGTGGTTGGCCAACTCTGAAAGTGCTGTACAGATGCATCTATCTCCACTTATAAGCTGAGAAAAGCTCTCAGGGCCCCTTGCTTTTCTGTGTATGCCAAACTTGGCCAAAAATCTTTAGGAAGACGGGTTTGATCAATACACAGGTCAATACAATTTGCATGATGATCTGTTTTCTTCTTTTTGTAAGTCTCTTGAGAAGCAAATGAAATTCCTGACATGACACAAATATTATGCCCACCTGCACTAAAACCAAAATCTTCATACCTGTTAGGGACTAGGCATTAGTACACATTTTATACTACAGCAGTTCCTTTAACATTCTGCTTTAGTATCGAATTGGTCTTGGATCCAACTAATAATCCCACTGCTCTATCCTGGCCTCCCACACTGCTACCTACAAGGGAGCAGCAAGAATCATCTCTGAAATTACACTAATCTTTGGGTGGAATAAATTTTTTATGTGCACCAAGGTTTGTTGAAATGTACAGCACCGGTGGGCACTCTACTAATCAGCTGGGTAGCATTGGAATTTCTTCTGCGTTGCTGCATAAGCACTCAGCTTACAGAGAACACTGATTACTGCCATTCTTGCCTGGCTCTAATACAGCCGCTCCCCGATTTACGACCACCTCCACTTACGACCATCTGCACTTACGACCAAAGCGGTTGTAAATGCAGATCTGAGTTATGAAGGGCGATCGGCGCTTACGAACAGCGCGGTCATCATGTAACTCTATGGGATCCAAGTTATGAACACTTCGAGTTACGGACCAAGTGTTGGTCCGTAACTTGTTCGTAACTCAGGGAGCAGCTGTAATGTCATTCAGTATTTTCCCTTCCTGAAGAGAACACAATTTAACTGAACCAGGATGGTGAAGTAGGCCAATATACATACTAGATGAAAGTCTCTGCAGAAAACATCTATGGGTATTTTCTGCACTTAGGGCCAAATTTACTGCCCACATAGAAAACCAGTCCTTGCTTGTGCCTGTGGTGAATTTGACTCTAGGTCAGGGGTGGGCAATAATTTTAGATGGGGGGACACTTCAGAAATTTCTGGGCCACCTTGGAAGGGCAGGGCCTTGGGTAGAAGAAGGTGGGGCCAGGACACTTCCATGCTTCCCCATTCACAGACCCTGATTGGCCTGGGAGTTGGGGGAGTGCATGAAGTCTCTGCCCCCGCCCACCCACCAGAGAGAATGGCCAGCTGTTCTGAACCGCTGGTGGTTCCCTCTAGGGCAGAGCCCGCAACCCTGGTGGTAGAAGGAGACTTCGCATGCTTCCCTGGCCCCCAGGTCGATGAGGGCCTGAGGGCAGGGGAAGCACAGGAAGTCTCTCACTCTGCCCCCACCCTGCAAGGGGGTGCCATGGTTAGAGTCAACTGTCAGCTGAGCAGCAGCTGGCGGTTGACTCTAAGCACCTTGCAGGGTGTGAGGAGACTGTATGTGCTAGGTCAGCTAGCAGTTGACTCTAAGCATCACATGCCCCTAGCAGAGTGGGAGCAGGGCTGGAGGGGACTTTGCGCACTTCCCTTTACCTCCCAGGAGTAAAACCCACCACCCCCTGCGCCGGCCTTATCTGTGAGGCTACCAGAGGACCCAACTCAACACCTGGCCAACAGCAGCACCTGACCCACCTTCAGCCTGGCAGCAGCTCCAGCTTTCGCCAGCGACACTGGAACCCAGCACCCTTGGCTTTCAAGGGCTGCCCTCTATCCTTTGGGCCACCTGAAGAACCACCTCAGCTCCTGTGGATGTCTTAAGCTGCTCACCTTCAGCCTGGCACCAGCTCCAGCGCCAGCAAGCTTGAGGTGGGTGCCCGACTGCTCCCAGGGATGATGGGATTTGAATTCACCACCCCTGGCTCTGGAGACTGAAGCCTTATCCATCAGGCACCTGGAAGACCCCGCCCACCACCTCGCCGACAGCAGTGGCCTTATCCTGCCCACCTTCAGCCTAGGATCGGCCCCTGACTTGGCACACAGGTGGTGGGTGACCTGCCACTCCCCCACCCTTATTGGCCCAGGGGGTGGGGAAGTGGCAGGATGTCCGGGGGCCGGATAAACCTGCTTGGTGGGTCGGATCCAGCCCATGGAGAACCTTTTGTCCACCCATGCTCTAGGTCAAATTAGTTCCTTTATAATAAAAAAGGAACAAAACCATAATGTAAAAGAACATGGGCGCACAATGTAGTCACAAGGCACATCATCAAGAATCAAAACATTTTGTGTTTGCTTTATTAAAAAAAAAAAAAACTAGAACAACCTCCCCCCACCCCCGAATCTAAGGACATCAAACTATATTCCTCCTTAAACATGACCTAATGCATTCTGAACAGAAGTGAAGAAGCTGCTAAGCCTTTTGCAGAGGGCAAGCCAGTTATGAGTTGGCTGTCAACAGCACTTACTGTACAGAGGAAAAGAGGAATGGAACCGTGAATGGCAGAAAAGGGGAGGGAATGAGTAGAGCAGATGACTGAGCTAGGATAATCGTGCTCCATTTCCAGCTCCTCTATTGACTTCCTGCATGACCTTACTGCACTGTACTTCAATTTGCCCATCTCTAAATTGAGACTAATACCTAAAAAACCTCTCGAACCCCGCTGGGGTGTGATGAGCTTTAATGAATTAATGCTTATAAATTGCTTTGGAATCTTCGGATTAAAAGGTACTTTATAAATGCAAACGATGTATGATTTATAAGTGCATCGACCTTGCTCTCACATGCTAGTTCATTTTCTCAGTTTACCTTTGTTCCAGCCAACCATGCACCACACGATATATATCCAATGAGAAAAGAAATACTCAGCTAAATAAACAGCCATTTGCGCAGGCCCGAATAAATACATGTTAAATCACTTGAATTTGAATAAGATGGGTGCCCAATATCTTCACCGAAAAAGAGTAAAGGTCACTTGAAATTCAGTGCCAACATCCTCGTTGCCAGCATCTGATTCCGCTAACTCATTTTTGCACTTTAATGTTAAATTTCTTATGGGACCACATCACCTAATTAGAGGAATTGATAACTGCACTGTTCCATAATGAGGCCAATACATTTCAAAGTCATTAAAGATAACCAAGGCAATAAGTCTGTGTTTAAGCGGCGCTTCCTTAGATTTCACAGCTTGCATGTCGCAAGCACAGGAAAAAGCAATCCTTGCCTAGTCAACTGTAAATGCTGGGTTATTGGAATCTTTAAAACAGGCAGCAAGGAGAAAATTACATGGCCAAATCTCCTTTTTCCAGTTAATGAAGAATTAAGACTCCCATTTACCATATTAGAAGGTTCATCAGAGGTCTCTACTCTCCATAGCTTGTGTTTGACAGCAGTGTCAATTTATCTGAGTCTGAATGCAGAAGTGCATGACAGTACATCATTCATAACTGTCACATCTACTTATCTCTCTCATTGTCACACTGCTAATGAAATTCAAGCCATGTTTTTCTGATCACAGCCTCTTAAAGGAAAAAAGGAACCCTAAACCCCAACACAGTAAACCAATTGTATCATGTCAGTAAAACTAGAGCTCTAACAAATTCCCATGAAAATATAGCCAGGGAAGGGTTCTAAAACACTATGACACCTGGAAATCAAAAGGCAATATTTCCTAAAAGCAGATGTCCAACAATATTATTATTAGCTTCAGCATTGGGAAATACCAGTTCAGGTGATAAATACTGGAGGGATGACTTCTGAATTTATTCTTATTTCTCTTGCTTGTGAAAAGCTTTGCAGTATCTTTGACATCATGAAAAAAACGGTGGTTTTACCCATTAGGTCAAATCAATCTATTGTAAACCTCACATTGGCTTCAATAGCACAGGAATCGACCCTCACATAGCAAACATGAGAAAGAGTTCCTTCTAATTTTTCCCACCCCTGAGTGGAATCAGTTTTGTGATGTGCCCCAACGTGGAGGTGACGTGCAAACTGCATTATACTCATTATTGTCCATGCTAAAGAAGAACAGAAACACTATCTCAGCAGCCACTTGAACTACTATCTTCTACAACAAGAACAGAGGGACTTTAGATGAAATTGAAAGGCAACATATTAAGCAATGATAAAAGGAGAACATTTTAATGGCCTATGGAAACCACACCTACAAGACACAATTGAGTCAGAGTATTTATTAGAATCCCCAAAAGAATGAAACATATGAATCATAGAATCATAGAATAATAGGACTGGAAGGGACCTCGAGAGGTCATCGAGTCCAGCCCCCCGCCCTCAAGGCAGGACCAAGCTCTGTCTACACCATCCCTGACAGATGTCTATCTAATCTGTTCTTAAATATCTCCAGAGAGGGAGATTCCACCACCTCCCTTGGCAATTTATTCCAATATTTGACCACCCTGACAGTTAGGAATTTTTTCCTAATGTCCAATCTAAACCTCCCCTGCTGCACTTTAAGCCCATTACTCCTTGTCCTGTCCTCAGAAACCAAGAGGAACAAATTTTCGCCTTCCTTCTTGTGACACCCTTTTAGATATTTGAAAACTGCTATCATGTCCCCCCTTAATCTTCTTTTTTCCAAACTAAACAAGCCCAGTTCATGAAGCCTGGCTTCATAGGTCATGTTCTCTAAACCTTTAATCATTCTTGTCGCTCTTCTCTGTACCCTTTCCAATTTCTCCACATCTTTCTTGAAATGTGGCGCCCAGAACTGGACACAGTACTCCAGCTGAGCCTAACTAGTGCAGAGTAGAGCGGCAGAATGACTTCATGAGTTTTGCTTACAACACACCTGTTGATACAACCTAGAATCATATTTGCTTTTTTTGCAACAGCATCACACCGTTGACTCATATTCAACATATATGGATAAATATTGAACATATATGGATAAATATTGAGAACATGCACCATTGTAACAGTAGAAATAATTATAAAAAATATCAACTCCCATGCTTCCAGGCATAAGTCAACTGCTAATGGACAGAGGTTGTAGAAAACTTACACAATGAGCACATAAAAGCTACCATAATTGGTCATGGCAACAAATCTTGTAACTTCCATCTGGTCTTGGTCATTCTCACACCTGATGCTGACCTACACAGATCTGTAGTCTGATCCAGTGTAGAGATTCTAAATTATAGTTCCCCTCAAAAACTGTCAGAAGTAAGCACTTAAGTACACCCTTTGCTTTCCTGTAGTTGAGAAGTTTCAGTTCCAGTTTGACTAAAGTTTAGTTCGAGTCACAAAACGTGCACATGGAGTTCAGCGCTGCTCATGTTCAGAATTTTTATATGGGCCCCATCTCTGGTTTCAATGTACCAAGACCAAGAGAAATAATTTCGGGGATTCCCTAAATTGGAGTAAGCCAGCAGCTGACCTTTTAGAAAATGGCATTTTTAAAGCTGATCACAGTGCAATCTCTTCATCACAATTCCTATCTTATCTCCTCTTGTACTATAATGGATACGATCGGTAACAGTGATCGTATGTAACTATAAAAGCCGTTGACTCTCCACAGGTACATGCACATAGATTTGGTCTGAGGTAAGCACGGATCAGCAGGAGTTTTATATAGGGTTGCCATATATCTGGGTTTTCCTGGATATCTCCTTCTTGTCAGTCCTTAAATCTCCGGCCGGCAGGACTTTTTTAAATATCTAAAAATGTCCAGGATTTTGCCCAGCTCATTCTTTTTCAACCAAATTTAGATCTGTTTATATAGAACAGGGGTCTCCAAACTACGGCCCGCGGGCCGGATGCGGCCCGCGAGGCCCTCTCATCCGGCCCGTGGAGACCTTTTTGTCTGGCCCCGCCTTCTTCCGCGTGCCGGTGTGACGAGGCGACCCCCACCCGTCCCTGGGGTGCTGCCGAACGGGCCCTTCTTGCCGCGGGGGGGGGGCCCTGTCAGGGGTGTGCCGCTCCGCTGACAAGCGGCCGCGCGGCGGCAAACGGCGCAGGGGGCGGGGGTTAGCACGGGCGGCGTTCCCCCGCCCAGACTGACGGGGCAGCCGGCCAATCAGGGGGCAGGATGGGCGGTGGTGGTAACGCCCGCCCGGCGACGTGCGGGGGAACGTGAACCCCGGCGGGAACTTTAAAAAGGTGACCCCTTCCGCCCGGGGGGGGGAAGGAGTGAGCGGTGGCAAGCAGGAGGGGAGGACAGCGTGCAGAGGAAGGGGAGAACAGGGGGAAAAGCCCCCCCCTGAATCTCAGGTCACTGTTGATGTTAGGGACAACAAATCTAAAGCCAGAAATGTCTGCTATTTTGGCATCCAGGAAACAATTTCACCATTCACACTAATACAGGTGTTCATGTGTAGTGTATCAATGTGTTATTAAATAATAACTGAATAAAATAATATTAAATAAATAATTAAAAACAACATCCATGTTTTGATTGTTTTTTATTTGGACCTCAAGTGTGTAGTCGGCCCCCGAACTGCTGTTTGATAGTTAATGCGGCCCTCAGGCTGAAAAGTTTGGAGACCCCTGATATAGAACCTTGGAGCAGCCCACCGGCCCCGCCTGAGGGAAGCGCGGAACTCTGCCCATCCCTGAGCCACATTCTAGGGGCTGCAGCTGGGAAATCCCGGCTCCTCCGAATACTCAGGCATACCCAGGAGTGCTCATTTACATACCCACGTTGCATGGCGCATGGTGACCTGAATCCCTGGCCCATGAGCTGGGTTTGCTCCTGACCTCTGGTCTCGGGCTTCCAGCGCACCTGTGCAATGGGGGGCGTTGCTGGCCAGCATGTGTTCTCTTTTCCGAAAGTCAAATATGGTAACCCTTGTTTTATATCTCAATCCTATTTAACTTGCCGACTTCTGCACTGTAACTAGGCTCTGATCCATGCACATAGCACCATAGGACAGTGGGCAATCAGAAAGACACTTCACCTGGTCCTGCCTCTCTGGATTTATCAGTGGAGTCCAACAACGTGGTTCAAGAATTGTCTTCTCGGAGGCCTTCCTAGACTGATTTTTCTATCACTCTTCTATTTAATTCAGTCTCTTTCACACGTGTGAAACCTCTGAGTCTTGCAACCAAGGAGACAGAGAAATACCCTAACCAAAGCATGTCTCTCCCAAAGCCTAGTGATTAGGCACCTGTCACTCGACCCATGAAAAACCATCGTAGTCCATGGTGTTATGGACATGGAATACCATCGATCCCACAATCAGGGGCTCTTGGGCCATGATTAAGTTCCCGCTAAGCCTGTGGTTCTAAACTGGTGGTCTATGGTGACTTTTTTGGTGGGCCACAGGAATATTGTCCAAAGTCACACAGCATGGGCAGGCACCAAAAATCTGTTAGTAAGAAATGAATTTCAAACCAAAATGTTTGTTGCCTGCTCTTTTTTATCATGTCTCAAAAAGAAGGTGGTCCACGAAAATTTTTTTGATTGGCCTGGTGGTCCGTGGACTGAAACGAGTTGAGAAACACTGCGCTAAGCTGTGCAGCTACACAGCTTTCCATTAAGCCCTGCTCAGGGCTGCAGCAGCAAGAGATGCCTCTCCCCAAGCCCTGAAGCTGCCGTGGCTAGTAGGAAGGCAACTCTCCCTGCCAGCCCCAGTACAAAGCTGTGAGGCCAGGCCAGTTCCATGCTGGGGCCAAGAGGCCGGGGCCCTTCTCCTCCAGCCAGGACAGCTCTGTGCTGGGGCCAGTGAGGAAGTGGTCAGCTCAGCAGGTCCAGCTTCTAGGGTGGGGAACCTAGTGGGGCACATTATGGACCTTCATGTCATCCCCCCAGGAGCCGGACCTGCTAGTTGCTTCTGGGCTGCAGCATGGTGCCCCAGGACAAGCACGCACCAGGCAGCCTGCCCTACTGCCTCTGCATAGGTAAACCTGACCCCCAACTCTCCCTGGCCTACCCAACCTGGTGCCATCTCCTGCACCCAAATCCCTCATCCTTGGCCCTACCCCAAAGCCCATATCCCCAGTGCAAAACCTGTCCCCCTCCTTTTGCACCCCCAAGCCTCAGCCCTAAGCCCTGTGTATCACATCTGGAAGGAAATGTAGCATCCCCCTTTGCTAACTGTCCTTTTAAAAACTAAGAGTCAACTATAAGGCAGTATACCCTAGATGTGAACAAATGCGAAGGGACTGATCTATTCAAACAAGGGCTGGTGGTTTAAACTCCAAAAGCAGTTTCTACTTGGAGAAAATTTCTGTCATAATATGATACGAAAGATTTTTTCCTTTTTTATTAGCATTAACACAAAAGAGAAAAGGGGGGGAAGAGAAATATTGCCCAATTGGATCAAATTACTGGTGAAACAATACAAGTGAATGTGTTTTTAGTTCTGCACAGTTTTGGAAACTTCAAGAACTAAAATAAATTGCATGACCCCCTGGTAACTTCCACTAGAACTTATGGGTACAAATTGTTTGCCTCAAGCTGGGTGAAATATACATTCAAATTCAGGCTCTTGAAGGAAATTATTAAGTAGAGCCATATTAGCTTTCTCTGAAGCATACTCCTTTTCTATATTGCCACTGTATAGACCAATTATGTTACCTTTCCATGCTGAGAAATGATTGTTCTGCTAACACAGTTCTGGTAAAAATCAAAAGCACTACATTTTTAACCTTGGGGGATTTTTGTTATTGCTGCTCCCTTGCTAGTTCCTTCAAATGGAAAACATCTTCCATTAATCTAAATGCAAAATTTGTTTCAGCTTTCGAAAGTTACTTGAAAAATGTTAAGCACAAAGCAATAAACTTTTTATGCTCTTAAGACCACTAATGCTTTGAGCTTCATATTCATTTTGAAGAAATGAACATTTTATGGTTCACAGAGGAATAGCTACATGAATAATATCTGAGATTATAATGCATCTAGCAGAAAGAGATTAAGTTTATGTAAACTATTTAATCAGACGTGAAATTTTCTCTAGAGGATAAAAATTCTGACCTTACTTAAGTTTATTTTAAAAATACCAATATCACGTTTCCAGCAAGGGAACCTACCAATTTCCCCATTTGTGTTACATAAATATTCATTAGCGTGGAGGTCTCATGTGATACTGCTGCCTCTAGGAAAAGATCACCAGCTTTAGGGACGGACCACAGACACTTAGGTCAAAAGTAAATTTCTGAACATTTGGCCTCTTCCCACTGTCCTCATTCAGGCAAAACACCCCTCGAAATCAAAAGGAGTGAGCAGGGCTCTCACCAACCTGCTCTAAAACATTCCTGGAGCACGTTGTGGAAATCTGAGCTGCCTTTCCAGGGGTTTGACTTTATTAACAAAGAGCCAGGAGCAGCCCTAGATGAGCTGCCGGCAACTGGTGCTCTAGGCGAAACGCGCAATCGGCGCCCCCGCCTCCAAAGCCCTCAACGGCCGTTTATCTTGGCGCCCTGGGCGACCGCCTAGTTTGCCTGTATTGACGGGCCGCCACTGCAAAGAGCTTAGTAATAAAAAACTTCAGCGCAAATGTTCTTCCCAGCGTGGTCTGCACTGAGGATACCTCAGCCCACATCTTGGTTCTTTCCTCCCTAGAGAGCCACTTCCACCTCATTTATGCGCAAGGGAGATAAGAAGCCACCTTCCTAGGAGGAGCAGCAACTAACTATTCACTGTGGGCTCGTCTAGACTACATTCTTCTGTCGAAAGAGGTATGTAAATGAGCCTGATTAAAAGTGCAAAAGAAGCGCAGATTTAAATATCCCACACTTCATTTGCATATTCACGTTGAAGAGTTTTTCGAAAGTGAAACCACAGTCTAGATGCGTTTCTTTCAGAAAAAAACACCCATTTTGAAAGAACCCGGACTCCTGAAAAAATGAGGAGTATAGGTTCTTTCGAAAAAGGGTTTTTCTTCCCCGAAAGAACCATGTCTAGACCTGTGGTTTCACTTTCGAAAAACTCTTTTTCGAAACAGCGATTGGATATTAATATGCAAATGAAGCACAGGATATTTAAATCCACGCTTCATTTTCACTTTCAATCGGGCTCATTTACATTCCTCTTTCGACAGAGGAATGTAGTCTAGACGAGACCACAGTGAGGTATTGCAGGCAAATATTGCCAGCCAGTTAAGGAGAGTTTTGCTTGAATCAGGCTTATGGGATCAGCCCCTTGACAGTAAATGAAACACACAGTAAGAGTTTTGCTACAAAGCAAAGGAAAATAAAAGACAGCACAAGCTGGCATATTAAATTCAAATGGGATTTCTACAAACAGAATTTTCCCCTACTTTGAGGATAATACAAATATGTAATTAACTAAGTGAACATATTTGGGGAAAAATCATTTGTCATGTTTTCACAGATGCTGCCAGGAGATCTGATGTACTATAGACATCATTTAATAGCATTTTGCATTGGCCAGTAGGGCTTCTGCTCTGTTATAGTCACACAGCCTACAAGAACACTGCCATTTTGCTCAAACTCCCAGTTGTACAAAATGGCCACACAAGGAGGCATCTGCCACAGAATGATTGGTATTAGGCATAACTCATTATTCTGACAAGGCTTTGGCATGCAAGCAAGGGACTGGGCACGAGAACTGAGGAGCTAAGGATTTGGCATAACCGTCAATGGGAAATGAATTAAGCTCAGCATCAACAGAATGCACATGGTTTCCTCTCAATGGACATGCCAAACCCTTGACACAAGAATGAGTTATGCGTCATGCCAATCACTGCTTGTCAGTTCAATTGTGCATCTCTTTGTTGATGAGATCAAACTGCAGTAGGATCTGAAGTGTATTACAGAGATTCACTTGTGTACAACATGCGTATGAGGATACATGAGAAAGGAAGAACCAGGTCGATGTCCATGAGAAGCAGCAGAATGCCTTGTTCAGCCATGAAGGAGATATTTATCCAAGAATGTAGTGTTAGAATCCAAAGTGCCACATGTACTGAGTGTAATGAAATAGTTCAGCTGAGAAAGTAACAATCAATTTTTGACAACTTTCCTGTTTAAAAATTTGCTATTAGCCATCATCTTAGACTGAAACGCTTAACTGCACTCACGTGAGTAGCCAATAGAGTTATGCATGAGAATGAGGTGAAGCAAGCATGTAAGTCTTTGCAACATAAGGGGTCGGCTGGTAGTTGTAATGAAACTTGTGCCTTAAGATGACCTGGCCCTGGCCACCTTCACATTTTTTATCCACCCCAAAGTAAGTGGGCCACAACTCATCCCCACTGAAATCAACAGGAGTCTTTACACCCTGGGAACAGAAACCAAAGTCTGTTAGTCATTTGAATCTTGCAGGTGTCAGCACAAAATTCGATTTGAGCCTGATCCAAAGTCCTTGCGATCCAACGGGAGTTTTTATATTTACATAACTTGTCTTTGGATCAAGACAGGAGATGAGTTCTAAAGGAGATACTTTTTTTGTGTGTGTGCGCGCAATGGAGTTAAACATTTGTGACAGGATTCAGTGAGTACAGTACACCCACTTTTGTATGTAGTAATTGTGTGTGCCACTGAATGGGTAGGTGTGCAATTATGCACTAGTAAGTATATGTTTGCTCACACTCCAATATGAGTTTGCATATAATTCTAATACATGCAGGTGTCCTTTTATATCATTCAGATGCTCATGTTTCAATATAAGAGTCTGGATTTTTTAAAAAAAACAAAGTTGATTGTTGTACCAAAAAGAAAATTAAATGGCAGACCATTTTAAGCTATGTAGAAAGTAACCTGGGATATATTTAACATCTTCATATGTCCATGTCACTATGCTGCAAAATGCACAATGCTGAGGTTTGCTTTAGAATTTCTTTTATCTCTATATTTATATTTTCAACCAATCCTGTTTCCCCTTAAAAACTATCAATTCTTCTGACCTGGAAGCCCAGACTGTCAGTGAATACCCACTCACAGTCATCTGCCCTTTTAACAATTAGGAACCTTTAATGGAGCTTTACAACAGCAATTCTGCTGAATTAGGCCATATCCTGTTTATTTGAATTTGCCTCTATAGGAAAATGAAAGGAAAATGTGCAGTTCACCTAATGACAATGGAAGAATTATAGAACATGAAAACCAATGACTACTGAGTAATCTTCTCCACCCCAAGCATATGCACAGAGCAGAAGCAAATCAGTCAATTTTCCAAACTTCTAACACCACTCTGAATTGTTTTTTAAAGGTAAGACTCATTCTTTCAAACCCAGCTCATTTCTGACTTTCGAAAACATCAGTAATTTAGCAGAATCTTCATAGACACTGCCTCTGTAAAGAGAATCTCATTATGAAGCGACTGTATGACTCAGAGAATTGGTCATTTGATACCAAGCTTTTCACCTGTCAGTCACCCGTTGAAATTCATCCCAGGTCCAGAGTGACTGAAAAGTGTTGCCATCAAGAATGACCTACATGAAATGAGTTTGAAGGTCTCAGTCCCCAACAAAGGGCTACTTTTAGGACATGGAAAACAACCTTCACTGGCAGTCTCACTGCAGAGAGGCCAAGCACTTGTAGCCCAAGGTCCAGTGTGTTTCAGCAGCAGCCCTGGGAACTACAAGTTGTGGACTACAAACTGCGGCATATTGGGAGAACTTCCTGGTGCCTGCCAGGATGTGCCCTCTGCCCAAGGGCTGTGCTAGAAGCAGCACACAGGCTGCATGCTGAGAGAAGGAGCTGCTGAACTGTTTTCCTCTTCTATGTTTTTTACAGAATAAAGCCTGCTCCTGGTGATTTGTCGGAGTGGGTCTGGTCTGAGGTGCACTCACACATACACAGCGCAGAGCACACCAAGCAGCCTCAGGCCTAGCCCTCCTCCCACAGTGGTGTAAGAAGTCACAAGCTTCCCCTATGCTGAATAACCTCACACTGGGCTCACCAACAGGAGGGGTTACACACTGAATGAGCCCAGACGACTTTGGTCCCTTCAAAACACATTCATGAGGCTACGTACAAGTGCCAGAAATGCTGCAGCCTAGGCACTGTCCTGTTTATGAAAGCACACAGCACCTTTCGGCCAGCAACTGATTAAAATGACAAGGAATTAAAACAAACACACAACAACAGTCGTGGACAAACGCATTGTCTTCTGATGACATTTGCTGCTCCCTGCTTAGCATTCACTCTCCAACACTGCCCTCAGTACACATCTTCTCCTGCATGCCCTTCCGCAACCTCTGCCGTTGTTACTGCTCAACATAACTGCAGCATCAACGTTGTCAAACAATTTCGCAATGACACTGTCTCAGACAATGTTAGGCCTCGGCCAACAAGTAGCAAGTAACCTGTGCTGACAACACATTACAGCCCTGCCATAACCAATCACTGTCTGGACGAAGAAAAATGGCAGCTAAATTACCGCTGAATATGTAACAACACTCATATTAAATTGCCATAGTAGCTTACTAATAAAAACAAAATAAGAAAGCGGGGGCTGAAGGAGCATAAGCAGCACAAGATACTAAGTTGCGATTGCGCCGTATTTATTTTAGATGAAGTTTTGCAAAATCCCTTTTTTCATCCTAGAGACTGCAGTCGAAAGGAAAAGGAGAGCGAGTGGTGGAGGGAAGGAATAATACAGCTTCGGGAAAAGCAACAGAATGCAAAGTAAGAAACAGAAAAAGCTCTATTTGCTTTTCAAACTGAGTAAGCACTAGGGCTTTTATAAAAGAGTGAGAGTCCTATTGGTTAGAAAATTCTGTATATTTAATGCCATAACCCATGACTGTGAGGTATTCTCCCTTGGAGAATGTCTCTGTGTACTTACATGGTGTGCTGCACTTTGTAGTTCTCTTTACAAGGTAAGCACTGTTTACTGATTACTAGTGAACACAGGGTAAAATTTGCCCTGTCTGGACCAATAAATAGAGGTTTTATAATTAGAGTAGCAAACAGTTTCCACCACCTCTCTTAACACACAATTCAGTGAATATATCTTTTAAGAAAAGGCGAAAAAAATATAGTCATGGTTTATTAACTCCACACACTGCAAATCTAATTAAAAGTCAAATACACAATATCCTCATCAAAAATCCAAATGTTCTTTTCAGAAACATCAAGGAGGAAGGGGCCATACAGGGGACAATGCCACAAAGGTAATCAGAATTCATCTTCTGGGATTCATACTCTATTACTTGGAGCTCATTATCAGTACTCTGTGTAGTAAAGCAACACCTAGAGACCACATCATTAGCTTCCCACACATCCATTACTCCACAAATGGAAAAGCTATAACAAAAAGCTGAAATAGAAGAGAAATCTGATCTTTTAAATACTATGTAATTTAGCCGGGGTTGGAGTTTTAAACAAACTATTGTTAAATATCAACCTAAACTTCTAAAAAAATTGGCCCAATTTATTTTTCAGAGTACTGTGACCCAGTAATGAATACACCTGGGAATTTTTCCCTTAGCATCTAGATTTTGACTATACAGTAATATTTTAACAATCCAGCCAAAAACATTTTCTTCCTCCCTTTTGGATTTCTGTGATATAGATGCAACTGATCAATCCTGCCGTCATTTGGCAAATATTCATTGATTAAACATAATTTAGTGCTCTGAAATGTATCTTGGAAAAAATGTTAGTGGCCTCGGGGGAGTGGAATTTTTCAAGATGGGAATAAGGGGAGCATTCCCTGCCCTTACAGTTCCAGTCCAAACCTGAAAAGTACCTCTGTGAAATACGGAGACCCTTGACTCCCATCGATGGAGGTAAAAACAAGCAAGCAAGCAAATAAACAGCTATCTGTAGATCTCAAAACACTGTACAGAGGCGCTAATTACAGATACCTCATTTTACATAGAAACTTTGGTGCAGGGAAATGAAGTGACTTGACAGCGGTCACTAAAAAATCTAGTGGCAGAGCTGGGATTAGACCTCATATCTCCAAAATCCTATCTAGCTAGATCTTGCTCCCTCCTGCTAAGCTCAGAGAATGACCACCAGAATGCTCACATGACCCTGTGAGGGCATTATTTTGAAATAACCACCCTTAGGTCAAATTTATAAGCGGAGCGTCCACACTACCAAGCAAACGGGCCAGTTATTTCAAAATCTGCACTCCTGCTTTTCTCAGTGAATAATGCTAATTTCAAAATAGTTGTTTCAAAATAGAATTTGTGTGGATGCTCCAGTGCTGCAAATTCAAAAAAAATGGGCCTCCGAAGGCCTTTCGCAGCTGCAGCTCTGACCACTCTGGACACACCTGCCATCTCCTCCTGCAGAGCTTAAAAGTCCAAGCAGCAAGAGAAGGGCTTATCCCAAATGGCAAGCTGTGAAAGCCCCATGCGACACAGCAGCAACCGAGACAGCCAGGAGTAACCCCAGTGCTCCCTCAGAGTCTCCCATGTCTGCCAGCACTCCCGCTGCTCCCTTGGCTGCTACTGGCCAGGACTGGTGTGGAGATCCTGGACCTCATTCAGGTCTGGGGGGAGGAGACCCACCTCCAGGATCTCCACACCAGGAAGAGAAATGCGGACATCTACAGTTGCATCGCTACCCGCCTGGCCGACAAAGGACACACTCGGACACTTGACCAGTGCCGGATGAAAATCAAAGAGCTCCGGCAGGCTTACCTCAGGGCCAGGGAGCAGAGTGAATGTCCCAGGGTGGCACCACATAGCTGCTGGTACTACAAGCAGCTCGGTGCCATCCTTGGGGCGGGGAGGTCACATCCCTTGCCATCATCATCAAGTCCAGCCAGGCCATGCCCGGCGTCAACCACCAGGGGCGTGGAGTGGCGGAGGATGATAATGAGGAGGATGAGGAGGCCAGCCAGGAAACCATGCATGCCAGCCAGGACCCGCTCCTCACCCTGGAGCAGGTCCCTCCCTCCCAGGATGTCTCCCAGTCTTCAGAGGAACCTAGGGAGGGCACGTCAGGTGAGTTCTATAATTTTTCTTATATATACATGGGGGCAGGTGACAGGCTGCGAGGGGTTGCACGATCCTCTCTTGGCCTACTCAGCCTGGGGGGTTGCACAACAGCTTGTTCACGTCTGCACATGGAGCGCCAGTCCGGAGCACTCAGCTTCATGACGCTCTTACACAGGAACCCGTTGCTCCTTCTTACAAGGTTCCAGGAGAGGCCTGCCTTATTCCAGCCTCCATGGTGGGATACCTTCCCACGCCAAGCCACTATGAAGTAGTCTGGGGTCATGGAACCATACAGCAGTGTATGGTTTTCACCAGACTAAATCCATATATTCCTTCAAAATATTTTTATTTAGTCAAATCAGCATTTTCTGATGGGAAAATGTTCCATGGCAAAGTTTCTGAACAGTTCTAGACATGGCTCCTGCTGGCTCTTGTCCCATGCAGATAAAGTGCATGTCTGCTCCTCTGTGATCTGACATAGTTACCACTAAAAGTAGTGTTACTTTCAAACTGAGCCATATTGAAAATATAAATAAATAACCTCGGCAGCAAAACTGACCCCGAAGGCTCCATAGAAGTATGCAGGGCGATAAATGTGTTTTCTCTGCACACCTCCCTTTTTTTTTTTTAATAAAAAGTGCAGTTTCGTATTTAGGGGCCTCTTATTTTAATTTATGCAACAGCTTAAAACATTTTGTTAGGGCTGAGTGAGACCATCTGTGCAAGAAATAAAAGATGCCTAAGGGTAAAATAGGCAAAAGCAGTAAAGCTGAATGTGTGGAAGGCAATCAGCTGCCTTTGGGTTTTGCATCTACTGCTGTGACCTTTCCAACGCCAGAGTAGAGCCAAGGGTAATTTCCATATATTGTCTGACCCAGAAAGAAATAATAATAAATAATAATAATCCAAGCACAGCTTTACTAACTTTTCTGAAACTGGCATCCAGGATTTCCTGCTCTCTATAATAACGACTTAATATTTAGTGTGGCATCCTCAGCACTGTATCTGGTGAAGAGATCTGCCATGGTTTGTTTTCCTTAGGTGTGCAGGGACTTCAAGTTGTTTCTGAAACAAAAACTTTTTGTCATGGATGGCAGTGTTGCACTTTAAAATGATGGATCACTTCCTACAACTCTTAAATTAACATTACAAAGCCCTGACCTTGTGTGCATTAAGTATTCCCTGAAGATGTTAAGGAATAATTTACGAGTTATTTCATTTTGCTGTCTTCCTCTCTGATTACCATTGGGGCTTATTAAGAAATTCACTTCTTTTTATTTTTCTTGGCGGGGTCCAGTGCATAGAGGGAGAAAGAACTCAAATTGAGATTGAAATAAATTTAAGTGCAAAGATGAAAGAGTTTTATTTACAGAAACCAGTTTGAAATAAAGTAGGAAGGACTTTTTATCTAGGGGCATACCTCCCAGCTTTTTTTTAGAGCAAGTACTACAACTGAAGTACATGAATAGGAAGTGCTAACTCATTGGCAAATGTGCCTCCAAAACATGAGAGAGAGGACAACGAGCCAAGTTCATCCATGGTTTAGCTTGTTTTAGCAAGGACCCAGCGCAAAGTCACTGCAACCTCCCTTCCCCTACAGCATGCAAGAATCCAACGCAGACTGAAAAGTGATTATTTCTGGCCAGGGCAAGGCCATAGCTGAGATGGCTAAAGATGCATTCCCACCTGCAGCCTTTGCCAGCAGGGCTTCTATGGAGCTCACTGCAAAACGAGAAGCTTCTCCCTCGTTACCAGAATCCCCATGGAAGGGCAACCATGGAAAAACTTCCTGCTTTGCCACAGAGGTGAACCCTACCTGCAGCATAAGTGGCCACACCAGCACAAAGAGCTGCCAGCTCCTCTTTGCTGTGGCAGCAGAGGGGATTTTGTGCAATGCCATCACAGGATACTTTTGAAACACGTATTCCTTTCCATCCCAGTGAAGTTAGAGCCCGAGTTATCTGATCTGCATTTTAACTGACCTCGGCACATCTGACAGACACAAGATGTGTATTTCTAGGCCAGTGTTTCTTGAACTTTTTAAGACGGAGGAACACCAAACAATTTTTTTTTTAAATGAGGAACACCAAGGATTTTTTGTTGAGAAAAAAAGAAAGTAGGGTCGGGGGGAAAGTTATTGAGAAAAAGAAAAGGTCGCCTGCCCATTTAAAGGCGACCATTTTGAACTCTGTTGTTCTCTGCGGCACACCTCCAACTGCCTCACGGCACACCAGTGTGCCACGGAACACAGTTTAAGAAACACTGTTCTAGGCACTTCTAGCATTATAAAATGGCTCATAATGAGAGGAACAGGATCAACTGGTGGCCCAGGGTCTCGACATTCATCTCTCTTCCCCATAGCTCAAAACACAGCCAACAATGCTGAGCGCAATGGAACACAAAGAGGTCTGCAGCTGAGATGTCCTGATGCTCCATCACCAAAGACTGATGCCCATGAGCTCTGTGTCTTATTGTAGCAGAGCTTCAAGTGTATTGGGTACATTAACCCTGCACACTGTTTTTATTAATTCTTACAATATCCCTCCTCTAATGATGCCCAGATCCCCTGTATTCTATAGCATTTAGGTCTGGGGATGTCAAAACGTAATAAACACGTCTGGTTTCCATTTTAGAGGATCACAAGTCATGAAACAAGGATCTTACAATGATTAAGACAACTAACGAATTGTGGACTGGATGGCTCAGGGGATTCATAATGAGACACAGTACCTTTGACCCCTAGGTCACCTGGTCAATAGTCATTACCATTTGGCAGTTACTCTGGGGACTATGTCAAATTAATTATCATTTCAGATCCATTTCTAGTGGGCAGGTGTGTGTGGCATCAAAACACCACCAGAGATCCCAGCCATGGGCAATCGTGTTGACAGAATGTGCACGCAGATTGAAAAAGGCACTTTAAAAGCTT